>NC_133287.1:14847518-15150018 GCF_005239225.2 Populus alba | reverse complement strand
TCACAAGACAAAAACTATAATTTAAAATTTTGTTATTGAATATTTTTCAAATAGTTTATTAAAATACAAGCTAAACAACACTATTTATATTAGTCTTAGGATTAAATTTAATAAGAAAAATAAAATTCGTAAACAAAATAATTCCTAAACTAAATAAGAAATATCATAAAGAAAAAAAAATGATTTTTGAAACTAAATAGAAATAAAAATAACTACAAAAACAGATGATTATTATTCTCTGAAAATCCTCTGCATCACTCCTATAGAACTTATTGATCTCTTATATCATGATCATGTAAGGGTGGCTAAATATGGACGCGTTGTATGTGGTTTTATTTTGGTGGGCATCATGCCCGTAAAAGAAACTACATTTTTTTTAGTAAACATTGCTAAAGTAATATGCAAATGTAGCTTTGATTTTTTCCGGTGACCAAGTGGAAGCGGATGCCACCTGAACACACATCAGCTTGGACTTCAGAGCATATGGCCTTTGAAGTTCTTAATACATTTAATTTGAAAAAGAAGCAAACTCGTTTAATTTGTCATAGTGAAGGTTCCAAAACCTTTCTAAGTGGAACAAATCTATTTTTTTTATCCTCTTAGAACAATCTTGAACACCCACCATTGTTGAATGATGTGCTCAATAATGCTTGAGTTAGCGGCACCAATTTTCTTCCTTTGCACGTGAATAATGGAGCAAGTATTAATATAAAAATGATGTATGAATGTAGTCCAGCAGCAGCTGGGTAGGTTCTTTTCTCAATAATTTCCATGTAAAACAAACAACAAATGGTTGAAGGTTGTACCATCCTACAGATGAAAATGAAAGCCAATAATGTCATTGTTACCATGCAAACCAACGGTGGGGGGAAGGGGAAGAGGAAACCAGGGACGCCTAAAACAACGATTCCATTTAATTAAGCAACAACACACTATTTCATTTAAGATTTTTTTCTCAACTTTTAATTTAGTCCTTCTACTTCTAATTATTTCAAATTAAGTCAAATTCATCCTTAATCATGGTTTTCTCTTTGATTGGACCCCTAATTGAAACCAAATGAGTCCTTGCACATTAACGCCATTTTCTATTCAATCCTTGTACTTTCAATATATGCAATTTCTATCAATTTGACCTTGAAAATTACTTTTCTTTTAATTTCACCCTCATTAAACTCAAGTCAGTATCTCAATATCGACACCTTATACACTTTCCTCCTTAACTCTTCAATTGATGCAATTTCAATAAAATTGAGTCTAAAAAATCATTTTTCTTTTTAATTAAGTCTCTAATTGAATAAATTATAAACCCAAACATTTTCATATCCTTCATTTGGGTTATTGGCTTGCAAAACTTCCTTGTTTTGCCCTTTTTTCTCCAAAATTAAGCCCTTAATTGATTTAATTGGACTTCAAAACAAATATGGATTATTATTGAAAAAAAAAAATAAGACATGTATTTAGATGTTTCCCTTCAACTTAAATTTTTATTATTATTATTTTGACATGAAAAGTTGTAGGTTGAGTGTCAATTTCTTCAGTAATAATAGGATTTTATTTTTCATGAAGAAATTCTAAAGCTAAGGTGTCTAAATACCTTAATTATTAGGCGAGGAAGAAAGAATACAATGAGGCCTACAAGATAGAATCATTCAAGACATAGAAGGCATTCACGACCATGAAAGCCACCCTCAATACATTGAAAGCCAACTAAAGCGACAACATTGAAAGCCAGGTCAAGCCAGGCTTGACTATATAATCTTTAGGCAAACAAATATAGATACACATTCCCTAACCTTCATTTTCTTTCTCCTTTCTTTTTCTATATATTTTCTTCCTCTTCATACATTTATTGTATTAAGTATTAGAGAATTTTCTATTCCTCATAAAAAAATATTTTTTTCTTGCAAATTGTATAACCACAAGTCAAGTTCATTAACCAGGCCAACCCAAGACGCCATCCATGGAAGGTCCATTTTTGTGTGAAGATTTTCACAACTTCATCAATGGCATCATCTATGGAGAATTGAACAAAAAGCTATAATATTATGAGCTTATTCACAATTTATTTTGAACATTATTGTTGATCCCTAAAAATAGATGATTTGTCAAAAAATAACATTATTCCAAAATAGAAGGCTTGTCGAAAAATGAAATTGGTCCCAAAAAATAAAAACTTGTTGAAAAATGGTATTGGTCCCTTTTGAAAGAGAAGAATTGTAAAACAAATGACACTAATCCCTAAAAAGAGACTTCATCAAAATTGTTAAACGTAGGCGTTCAACCTGTATTTGATTTTAGAATTTTGACATCAATCCCTTTTAAAAAAACGAGACATGTAAACAAAATGGCATTAATATCTAAAAAGGTACTCCATCAAAATTGTTAAAATGGGTGATAAACTCATATTTGATTTTAAAATTTTGATATCGATCTCATTTAAAAAAGGAGACATGTCGAAAAAATAATGTTAATCCCTAAAAAGATACTTTGTTGAAATTGTTAAGAAAAAAAAAGAGAGTATTGAACCCGTATTTGGTGGTGAGAATTGGATTTGATCCACTTTGTTTATCATGTCATGAAAGATGTTGCTCATGTTTGTTCAGCTTTTTTAGGGTCACACTGACCCAAGCCAAATCTTTTCATAATAAAAGAGAATATATTATTAAAAACAATTATCAAATATATTTATAAATAAAGGCAATAATAAGAAATGACATTTGTATATTCATAAACAATAAAAACAAATAGTATAAAAACACACAAATATAATGCATTTAACAAAAACAAAGTATGAAAATGCTCTTAAAATTCAAACAAAAAATTTAGCATGCCAAAAATTAAACACTCAATAAAATCAAGCATACACATACGAATTTCATTGAATCCCAAATATATATTGACATTTTAAAATTTAGCAACATTGTTTGATGTGTCGTGAATGATTTGAAAATTCACGCTAATGAAATTTGACAAAAATAAATGAAGGATAGGTCTGGTTATTTTATTTTTCTTTGGTGATTAGTTTGGATTATAGTGATTTTAAGGTAAATAAGATGGAGAATAGACTATAATGAGATACTTTGATAAGTCGATTTGGATGTCACAAAGATCAATCTGGATTTTGACGATACACTCTTTGTGATTGAAAAGTGATAAGTCAGGTAGGATTCTTTAAAAAAATCAATTTGGAAGAACAATTCTTAATTCTCTGAATTAAGTTTCAAATCTTGGCAAAAACTGTTTATTACATATTATGATACTATATTTAAAATTGGAACATACCTCCAAAGTTAGGAAAATTCAACATAATAAAAGTCAAGCCCAAAAACCAAACTTTGACAAAGTAACTAGACAATTTTAACTAGCACATTTTTTTTACCTTTTTGAAACATAAACAAACCAAATTTAAAATGGCTATAACTTCTTGCACAAAAGTCCAATGCAATCATGGTTAGACAATCTAGAAAAATCATGTTCTGACCTTGTAATCTACCTAAATTAGTCTTGTTTTCACATGTAATGAATGACTTCAAATTTGAGGTCAAATTCATCTACTATTCTGACCGTAAACAACATCAATTTCTTCACTTATTTGCATTATAAATCCAAACTCAAGTAGTCCAACATCAAAAGAACCATTCAGGGCTTTTTCCATGTCCAAGTTTCAATTGTAGGCAAATAAAAACCTTTGAACCGATTCTGAATAGATTGCTAGCTTTTAACTCCGAAACAGCTTCAATCATTCCAATTTGACTCGTTAAGGCCTTTTTGCAGTTGTTTCACCCTTGCTCTTGTCATTGGTCCATCTGAATCCTCTTACAGATTAGGTTCAACTTTATGTGATAGATTATAATCCCTATGATGCATATTACTGTTTTATTATTTTTCTTAAATATTTCTTACAAACATTTACCTATATAAAATGGTAACGACATAGTTATATAAAATGATACTTGTATTTCTTTGCTTTCTTCTTAATTTTCCCCTTCTTTTTCTCCTTTATACCATCTACAACTCTTTGGTTTGAAGTGAACTGGTTTGGTGCTCTGAAAACCAAGTTTTCTCTCTCTACTTTAATTCAGGTTTTTTAGTATTTGGGTTAGTTTCTTTCTTTTTTTTTCTCTTCTTGTAAAACCCCATAAAAAAGGAATTGACCCAGTAACTACACGGGAAAAACATGAGAAAACTAGCCAATAAACACTTAAAAGACACTAGGATAAGAGAACACAACATCCAAACATGACTTTCCTTCATTTAAGAGGTGGTAAAAATACATTAGGAAAGAGAATTAATGACTTTTTTTTTTCCATAGCAGGTTAAAAACAACCCTAGTAGCCCCTTCCCTTACAAGGTCTACCAACGAAATCCCTTGCATGCCACTTAGACAAGATACCTAAGTGAGAGAAAAGTAGAGGTAAGGTGAAAACAATAACTAAGGTGACCTAGGATTCTTACATATCTTGTTTGTAAAAGACTAAATGAAGAGGTTAAAAGGTTGGGATGAGAAGAGGATATTTTCATATTCTATAACAAAAACAATTGGTTCATGCTAAAGAAGGAACCCTAGCTATGATTGGCTTATTAAAGAAGTGAAGGGGGGAAGAGGATGGAATGACACAATTTGTTAATTTGTAACATTAACTACTTGAGATAAGGTGTCTAGGCTGAAATAAAAATTTAAAATGTTAATATTCTTGTTTTGCATCATGAATTGTAAAATTTATTTAATTGTAAACATAGAGTATAACACCCCCATCCTCTAGAGGATGTAAACATGAGAATACTATAATAATTTCACATTTTCAACCAAATATGAGTGTTTGTATATTCTTATCATGATTATATATATATAGACACACACACACACACACACACACACACACACACACATAATCATGCTCCTTTATTGATAAGCAACTTTATTGAAAATTTGACAAAGTTTTCTTTATAAGTGAGCATACAAAGTTATCGGTTATCTCATTCGTTTCATAATCATTGTCACCACATAGACCATCTGTCTTAGACTTTATTTCATATCTAAAAATATAAGATATCTTTAATTTATGGTAAATGTTCATCTTAAATGAAGGTCTATCACATAAATAAAAGGATTCATTGATGAGTTTAAATACTGAAATTGAAAGGATAAAGAGAGGGCCAAACTTAGAAAAGAGATGTTAGTGTAGTCCAAACTGGAACACTATTCGGTAATTGGGTCATATCTCGAGCTCTAGATCTCGGATATAGATCTACTTTATATGGATGGAAAGGTAAGACATAGGCCTACAACTTTCATGCGAAGTCCAAGATTTAAGAAGGCCGTTTTTAAGTCCAAATTATAGCAACAACGGAGAAAGTCTGAATTTGTCCTACAGCCCAGACAATATCCAATGTTCAACCCATATCTCGAGTTCTAGAACTCCAAATGACCTCAATTGTTTTTTTCCTGGAAAGATAAGATAATTTTCTATAACTTTCATAAACAGTTGGTTTCAATTCTGATGGTAGCAATGACGTTTTGTTCAAACAAGAAGACAAGGACTTTCACCAAGTCAAGAGTTGGCCACCCACTCAACAATTAATCATCAAATCAATAGTTCTAAATTTTGGCCTATAAAAGAAGGCATTTGCCATGCATTTAGGTATCTTTACTGTTCAGATCAAGATCATGCTCTTTATTTCTTTCTTTATATTTTTGTAATGTTTAAGTTTTATTTCATGTTATATTTTCCTTAATCTCTTGTTTATGCTTTTCATTTCCTTTACTATACTTATGTTCTTATGTTGGTTATTTATGTTTCTCTTTTTCATTATGTTTAGCTAAGTTTATTATGTCAAGGTGAAAGGTTTCACTAATGGTGTTAGAATAGGTATAATATAAACTAAACACGGACTTCAATGTTTATATCCTAGAAAGTTTGTTATTAACATGTCTTATCTTTTTATCTTACTAATTCTTAATACCTTGCTTATTAAATGGTTAATCTAGATTTGTTTTGTATAACACTTGGTACAGCAAATGCTTAACACTTTCATGGCCAATCGTATGGTATAACCTATACATGTGCTATGAAAGGAACTTGATTTGTTGTTAACATAACTTAGCATTATGAATTCCTGAAAATATTTAAAAGTTTGGTGTTACTTAAATAAGATAATTAATATGATCATGTTAACAATTTATAATGAACTATTAAGAATAAATCATCCGATTGGAACCTCATTTGTGTGTGGTTTCCAATTGATTAATAAAAAGAGTTTATACTATATTTATTTATAATACTATTAGTAGACCCTCTAACCTTGACAATTTTTTTATCATTGTTTAATCCTTATATTAATATCCCATAACATTCTCATAAACTCTTTATTTTATTATATATATATATATGTATATAATTTGTAATTTATATAGTTCATCTCCCTGTGGTTCGACCCTGGTCTTACCAGGTTATTTATTACTTTAAACACTCCTGCACTTGAGACAAGATATCAATCTTTTGATCGTGTCAGAAAGGCATACCATCGAGTTCAAATGAATGTTAGACTAAGGTCAAATCTAAAGAACAAAGGATGGGTAATTAAAATTTAAGAGAAAAGGCGACTAAGAGATGCAATAAGAACTATGTAGAGAAGAGTGCAAAGAAGGAGAAATGTACTTCGTAACTACATGAAGAAAAAATAAGCATTGGGTGGTAGAGAGAGTTCCAGAGTTTGTCATTAATCAGACTAATGATAACTTGATCATTAAAATGGATAATAGAGGCATAGATTCAAATGAAAACATAACAAAGCAACATAAAAAAACTAGAGAGAACTAATAAAGGGTATCTAGTTAATCATGAAAATAAAAAAGACAATATATTTTATACTTTGTTTTTTTAACAATGGAAATGATTTCTTCACATATGACATGGCGGTAGGTAACATGGTGACTCTCATCCTTAAGCAATTTATCAATTAGAATACTAAGGATACAGGATTGAAATGAGATGTTGTTGACAACTCTTTAACACCCCATGAAGGTATAAATAACAAAGGAAGTTGATATATGCTTAACTTTTTTAATTCTCTAATTGCTATAATTATAATGTTATATAATTGGTTTTTTATATTATGGAGAAATTATGATTGATGTAATGGTTGAAATGGTTGAATTATCCAAGATGGTTGAATCAAAGATTAAAAACCTATATAGAAGTAATACATATTATTGTCAATAACTTGGAATATTCTAAATATAGAGGAACCTTGCTGAAATTTTGATAGAAATTCTCGTTAGGGATTTCTGATAAAAAATACAAATTCTCTATATTTTCTATGTTAAAAAATATGCTATGCCTGAAAATTAAGGGATGTTACATCTTTTATCAAATTTGTATTTGATTATATTTTTAATTTTTATAACTAAAATACTTGAATCAATTTTTAAAAATGAAAGTCAATTCTTTATATGTAATGTTTTTGCTTCTAAAAGATATAAATTGTTACATCTTAATTTTCTCACTTTTAAAATTATATATATTTTTGTATTGACATGGAATTTTATTAATTATACATTAATTATTGATTAGTTTGTGAAATAAAACCTTGATTAAGATAAAGCAAAGCAATCTTTCTGAAAAGCACAATATTAGTTCAAGATAAATCACATATAAAACGTTCCTCTAAAAATATATTCTTGTGTTGATATGGCATTTTAATTGAACATAATAATTTAATTTGTGAAATAACACATAGATTAAGATAAAATAACACCTTTTTTTACCAGAGGAGTACAATAGTACGGGGAAAATAAAATATAAAAGTTGTCCCTTTGATTTTATTTTTGTGTTGATATTTTTAATTGAAAATAACAGCTGAGAAAAGTTTTGTAATTTTACGGGGTTATCCTGATCTCATGACCTTGATAATGAATTTGACAGGTTAACTTAGGTTGATCTAATAATTTTTGTATTTTTTTTTATTTTTTTTCTTTAATATTGGGTTAATTAGAAATATGTTTTTTTAATTTTTTTTATAAATTATTACAATTTAATAACTCAGGTTGTAAAATATTTGAAAGGTTAAGCTGTATTATAATAACCGGCAGAATGGAACTATAATATTTTTGCCAGAATTTGGGTGGAATTTCCGAAAGGAACAAAGATTACAGGAAACCGGAAATTTACAAAAACAAAAAGAAATTGACAAGTCGTCATGTAACGAGCAGACAGTACTTTGGGAATAAAGTTGTTCAAAGTTCTTTATTCCTTTGTGCAATCTTGGAACTTGAGATTAGGAAGGGAAGCCTGTGACAAGGACATACTTCTTTCCGACAAAACACAACTTGAGATTAAGAGGAAGGAAAGACAATTATTGCATTCATTCTTGGCTAAAAAGTAGTGCTAGCAAATTTGGACTCTAAGAACCCACTTGATCAATTATATAGGGTTATGCATGTGCTTCAATAATATCAAATATTGGAGAAATAAACAAATATGTAAGGGTTAGGTATGCCCAATTATAATTATTAGTCAAGCAGCCGTGTTTTGGTTTGGGTTTCATATTAAATGACGTGGAATCTAACCCTATATAAATCAATCAACTTAGCAGGTCTAAACACAACATGATCAAAACTTAGTTTAACTTCAAAAAACATTCTTCATGATAGTATTGTTTTAACCCTTTAAAAAAAAAAATAAGACGACAATGTTTGGAATCAACACGAGTAAACCCAAATAGACCATTAAAATTGCAATCGGGTCATGGATCCAGTTTGGTTTAATAATTTTTCAATTTATTTTTATTTAATTATATAATAATAAAAATATATATTCACAAAATTAAAGGGAATCGTGGAGGGATGTGCAAAAATGTATTTGCTAATGTTATAAAAGATTGTTATAATCTTATTAAAAAATAAAGTAAGAATTAAGCAATATTTAATATAATAATATCCCAAATAAATTTCCAACTGTGATATCTTCATACTAGTTTTGCTCTATTGGGAGTGGGTCAGCACTTTCGTTAAGTCTAAAGGCCCCCCCCATCAAGCAAGAAAGAAGCGGCTTTACTTCGAATCGTCTCTTTGGTAGATTCTTTCATATATAAAAAGTAGCTTATGTTTCAATTTTCCTTGCAATTAGTATCCTCTTTAGAAAGATCAAAAAATAATAAAATCTTATAATTTACTATCATTTCATTCAATATTTCCATTTTTAGAGATCAAATTCCCACATTTAAATTAGAAACTAATACCGTACCCCATCCATCTAGAAAAATTGGTTCAAATCCTTCACTATTGGGTGAAAGATCCCTCCTCTTTGCATTTATTACAACTCTTTCTTCACGAGTATTGGAATTGGAATTTGAACATTCTTATTATTCCAAAGAAATCTATTTCCTTTTCAACTTTGCAGGAAGATGAAGAGGAGAGTCGTCAAAGGGATCAATAGTTTTCTTTTAGTCTTCTTGTTTGTGGTGGGACATGCTTATTTGAAACTGAACTCTCATGATTTATCATAAATAAATAAAAGAGCGAGATGTGCCTCCATGAAGGCCTTCTCTTCAAAGTTTTTCCAATTATGAAGCAAGGCTAAGTGATCCTACTCACATTGGGCCTAACACCCAAGTAGTTTTGACAATAGTGGGCCAAGAAATATTGAGTGATGATATGGGTGGGGGTTTATGAGAAATACAAAGAAAATTCAGTTTTTTTTAGATTTAGAGAGCATCTAGAATAATTAGTAAATTACAATTGTATTGTACAGCAATTGATGCATTGGTCTTTGCAGTCTTAATGCTTTTTGCTGGTTGGTTCCATTATCACAAAGCTACTCCAAAATTGACTTGGTTCCAGGATGTAGTAACTTATTTTAATGAGTAATAAAGAAAATTGAAGGAAATATATATATTATATATATATATATATATATATATATATATATATATATATATATATATAGCCAACATGTTTGGTGAAAGAGGTTAGGTTGTGCCAGCTTTTTTCTTCTTCTTCTTTTTTTTAATGTATGAACTATGCATCATTTGTTTTATTTAAAAAAATAAAGAGAGAGAGAAAGCAAATAACACGTTGTTCATTGGTTTTTATTTGGCTATCTCAAATGATTGGAAAATCAGGTTCCATCACTTGGCTAAAAAGACCCATTTTCAAAACTTTTTTTTTTAACTTCAAAACATCTAGGAATTACCGAAACCCCAATAAACACATTTAACCTCAAAACAACCTTTAGGCCCTGTTTGTTTACTGGAAAGTAGTTTCCTTCTAGAAAGTGAATTACGAGGAAAGTGAATTTTGAGAAAGTATTTTCCGATGTTTGGTAGTGTAATGAAAAAATAAGTTGGAAAACACTTTCTAGTGTTTGTTTATGTCATGGAAAATGAGTTGGAAAATAACTTATTAATATTTAATTTTTCTCAAGTTTATTAAAATAATAAGAAACAAATCTTACAAATTAAAAAGTTGAATGAGAATGAAATTGAAAAAAAAATATAATTTCATAAATTATCTCAAATAAAATAAATAAGAATCAAAATAATAGGGATCAAATCTAAAAAATTAAAAAAAAAATGAAAGATGAAGAAATTAAAATAATAATAATCAACATTTCATAAATTATTTCAAATAAAATAAGTAACAATCAAAATAATAAGGACCAAATTTGATAGATAAAAAATTTCAATAAAAAAATGATAAGGAAAAAACAAATACCAATTATAAAAATAAGGACCAAAGTTAATATAAAATAAAATTTTAAGAGATGAAATTGAAAAATAAATATTCAAAACAAAATATGTATAGCAATCAAAAGTTTGAGGATCAAATTTGATATAATCAGCAAATAATGATATTTCTAAATTTTTCACCCCAAATTTTCCAGAAACTTTCTTAAAAACCAAGCCAAATTTTCTTTTTACTGAAAAGTGTTTTCCGTTGACCAACTTTTCTAATGGCAAACAAACATAAGAAAGTTTGAAAAATGATTTTCCGAAAAACCACTTTTCAGAAAACAAACAAAGCTAAAAGGGAAAATACTTTTTTCTAAAAACCAAGCCAAATTTTTTTTGACTGAAAAGTGTTTTCTGTTGACCAGAAAATATTTTCCGTTGACTAGAAAGTATTTTTGGTTGACTAATTTTTTTAATGACAAATAAATATAAAAAAATTTAGAAAAATAATTTCTCGGAAAACTTCTTTCTTCTTTCTTTCTGGGAAACAATTATTATATTGTGAGGAAATTTTCAAGCTGGGATGGACTTATATTGTGAGGCCACAATTATTATTATTATTATTATTATTATAAAAGGCCAACTTGTCTTATTCAATTTTCCAGCTCTTTCTGTACATCTATATATATACAGGTGCCAACATCCTTATCTCTTTATGACGTCATCTTGTCTTCCTCTTTCCCTTTACTGCCTCTGGATAAGTTGATGTTGGAATTATCCGATGTTGACATATTTGCTTTAGGCACACGTGGTGACATGTAAAAGATGTATTTATCAGATAAATTCATGTTGGAATTATTCGAGGTTGACCAATTTGCTCTGTGCACCTGGTGACGTGCAGATAATGTATTTATTGGGAGAAAAAAAGAGTACGACTGATAACCCATTTTCGAAACGCACGCAGCAACAGCTATGTCCCTTTGGACATGAAATCCGTATTTGATGGGCAGCTTTGAGAACAGGAGATCGTGTTTTCAGCACATCGAAAGATCTCTGGATGACGTTTCTAAGAGAAGAATGTCGATGATTACACAGTTCCTGTGGATTTTTAGGCAGCCGATTGGCACCTCTAAATTCATGAAGGTGATAGCGAACTTCTGGATATGGAGCAATAAAACCTTCCAGATTTGAGTATCCTGTGATGGTATTTTCCTGTCACGGAGCACAATGGTAAGTAAACCAAGAAAACAGCTAGAGAGATAAAAGGTCCATGTTGGAAATTGAGGGCTTGTGTGTGCACACATGCTAGGAAAAGTGTGTACAAATTATGCATAGACGCATCAATACTGTGGAAGTGCACAGACTACTGCAAGCTGTGTGTGTGGGAGAGAGAACCTTCAGGTATGCTAGGGAAGTTTTGATCCGGATCATCAAGGACTGCTCTTGATGGACGAGAATCTGCAACAGAGCCTTCCCCGCCCGGATAAATACATATAAACTGCGAGTCAAATGTGCAAACAGCCAAAATATTTTGTGATAAAACACCTTTCTTGTTACGAAATCGAGATTGGTGCTTGGCTGGTAGATGTGCAGGAACATGCATGCCATCTATGACACCGATACTATCCTCAATAAATAGAAGTAACTGGCATAACATAACGCATCACAGAAGTTCAAGAATAGTTTTGCAGAGATAAACCTTGAAGCATGGATAAAATATATTTACTAGACTGAATATCTGGAGGAGTGACCATAGGTGGTGGTTGTATGATGAATTCACGTGAAAGTGACATGATTCCTTCAACACATTATTGAAATGCCGGCTTATGCTTTCACTGAAATCTTCTTGAATAACTCTGTTACGCTCATAATGACTAATAATGTTCAAGAAAATTGCCAGCTGCTCATCTATCATGAAGCATGCCTCCGTCTGAGAATGCCACAGAGATTGTGGAAAACATGTTCATACACATACGAAACATTTCCCGGCATGAATCATCAGGGCAATCCAGTACTTCATGCATAAAGCTACTTCTGTTAGGTGATGAACTATGTCGAGGTTGCCGAGTCATGCTATTATAATAGTAATAGCCCCCAGCAACTAATTCCATCTTGTCCAACTCTAAGTTGGTCTTCCACGCTAACTGAAGTATCTGTACAAATTGGATTAAAATACATAATATACAACACAATGCAAGAGGTTAAATACATAGATAAAGAAATGTAGTTTCTCTTTAATGTATTTCTACTTCACTTATTGACCTTCAAGACAAACAAGAATCCCTATAGACTAGGTGATGCGGCCAAATTAACCAAACAATGGAAAGTCACAGTGCTCTCTATCATTTAAGATCACTAAACTTGCAAAACGGCCATTAATCATGAAGTCAAACTAGTTACAGCTGCATGGGGTTTCTTGAGTACTTTCTACATACACAGCATAACCATTATTAGTGACTAAGAAAAATATACTACTAAAAGAGTCAATCGAAACTAATTCAGCTAGGGGTAGCATTACATTTTCCCTGCAACCATGGCAACCTTTTCTCACTCTTTAGTGAGATAAATATCTCCCTGCCATTGGGGTTCTCAAATAAATCCAAGGCAAGAAAGTAAATCCGTTGATCAACGCCTTGCATCTCATCCAATACTTTGATGCATTTGCTTATAGAAAACCGATCCTCATTCTTCATAATTGCAGCTGCCCTCATTTTAGAAGCAGCAGCAATTTCCAGCATAGCATCCACAATGGCATCACCGGTAGCCTTACGACTCCTCTTCCCACGACCAGAACCTCCTGGCGTCACAGATTGACGCTTGTTGTGTCCATCCAGCATGTTGACATCGTCTCCAGAGCCCGACGAACCATCATCATCCACATAAGCCATAAGTACACACTAGAATGAGCAGACGCGCCTTTTAATTCTCAATACACGTATAATCAACAATTTCTCAAATTGAATAAAACCAAAAAATAAGACAATCAATGGCAATTCTAAGCATTTTCTCAAAATGCCCTCAATAAATCCAGGGAAAAAAAACAGAAATCTTAAAAATTTAATTCTCTAACCCACGTTCAACGAGTTGAAAAGTAACTAAACAATGCAAAATACAAAAAGGGATCATCTTTTTGCTCATTTTTTTTTAAAATATATTACACTGGTTTCATACATCCAACAAAAAAGTGATATTTGATCAAAGCTCGGAGAAAAAATAAAATAAAACCCATCACTATTTTCCAATTTCTGATACTGGATCAATGTCAAAATTATTACTTTCCAGTCTTTTCTTAGCAACCAAACAACGCATTCAGAGAAAGTTCGCAAGAAAATAAAATAAAAACAACTACGAGAACAGAATATTTCAGTCAGGGAAACATGAATTGAAGAATTAAACAAAAAAGGGAGAGTAAAGAACTCACCTTTGCAGTGATTATGAGTTTGTTTGTGCTTTTGATTAGAGAATCAAGCGGTGAAAAAGCAATCTCAACTCTCAAGGGTTTACAGAACAAGAAGAAATATAAAGCAGGCTAAGCGTCCAGGCCTGCTGATAAAGCCCAATCCTTGCTCTCAAATATACAATATTTTGTTAGCCCAAGTTTGTATTTTTCGTACATAACTTGTCAATTATCCTTTTTAAATAAGATTTTTAATTTTGTCTATGGTATCATGGAAATGAGATGAAATTCAAAGGTGTTCTAGAATTTAAATAAAAAAAAGATACTAAAAAAACATGATAGTTAATCATCAAGTGTATTAATATCTATTTGTTTTATAATTTGTATAAGTTTCATGACTTGCTTGGAGAAATGTTATTTTATATCTTTTAAGATTAACACCAGGATCAAAAAGGCTAAAAAAAAATGATTATTTTAGCCTAGAAAAATAATTATTGGGAATCCAATCTCATTAGAATTTAAATTCTTTATAACAAACATTTTAAGAGAATGTATAATTATTTAGTACAAATCAATATATATTTAAATAGCTTTTAAATAAATCATATTAGAGGATTTACAATTTTGCATACTCATTATGAAAAAAATAACTAATATATATTTATTAGTAAATTATAGCTTTTAATATTATTTAAAAAAAATTGTTCTTTTTGGATTCTCTTATTCAAATCTTGTTTTTTTTTTTTTTTTAATTCCATGATACTGCAAGAGTTTTAACTAACACTTGAATGGTCCCTTGAAAGCCATGGATGGGATAAACTAAGGAGTATACCTCATCAACTTCAACACCTCACTGCCCTCAAGTATTTGTATGTAAGGTTTTTCATGGGAGAGGAATTTGAGGAAGCTTTGCTAGATTGGTTGGGTAACCTTTCTTCTCTTCGATATCTTTGGACCTGGCATTGCAAGAATCTTAAGTGTCTGCCAAGTTCGATAGCGATGCAATGCCTCTCCAAATTAAAGCAATTATAGATTTTGGGGGGATGTCCACTTTTGTCTGAAAATTGTAGAGAACACTAAGTGGCCCAAGATTTCTTATATTCCATCGCTAGATATAAGTTAGAGGATACACGTGTACAAGTAAGTTGAGATTTAAATTTTCTATTACTCCATGAATGTTCGGGCTAGCTTATACGCATCTCGACTAATCTCATAGTTGGATATAAAATAGACGAGGTCCTAAGATATAATTTATATATTTCTTTAACAAAAACAAATGAAAAAACACCTTCAAGAATTAAGATTGTTTCAATAATTAATGAGGCATAAGCCAAACCTCAGGATCAGTGTTGAAATCTTTAACAGTCTTATCTCTTTATTAGAGAATGATATAAATCATATCTTGTGACCTTATCCAAAAATTTAAGTTATTGGGTTGATATGGTTCTTTGACATGGTATCAAAACCTTGATGACCAAGCGGTCACGAGTATGAATATCACCATCATATTTATATGATAAAAATTAAGCACAAGCTAATGTGAGCATGTGCAAGTTTCAAGTCCAAAGGGCTTTCACTTAAAGAGGGGTGTTAGAGAATAATATAAATTATATGTTAAGACCTAACCTCACGGCTTAAGCTATTAGGTTGAATTGGTTATTTGACACTCTTGAACTCAAAGTCATTGTCCTATCAAACCTCCTATACTGGATGCAATGATGATTTAATGAAATCTCAACCAAATCCAACATGCTAGTCCACTGGGAGAAAACAATTGCTTTTATTGGCCCTTCAGTTAATAAGTTAGAATATGCCATTGACATTGCACTAGATCTTGTAGAACCATTGAATCTCAAAATTGGACTCCTTACGTTACAATGGGACTTAAGCGCTGCACTGGATCCTGTAGAACTATTGAATCCTAAAACTGGACTCTTTACGTTACAATGGGACTAAAGAACCTCAAAAACTTAACAACTGCTTATGGGTTAACAAGAATGCAGGAGGACAACTTGATAATAATGACAAGATCTTGGAAACCTAGCTCTACTAGTTTTCAAGTCCGGAATATAAAAAACAAGTTTGTTGTTCCTATATATAAGCTCACTCCAGCTCAGATGAAGGAAAAAAGAGATAAAAGGGCTTTGCTTTAAATACGATGGTAAGTGGGGGCCGGGGTATAAGTGTGGAGGTTCAAAGTTGTTCTTGATAGAGGAAACAGAGGAGGAGGCTAAAAAAACTACTATTGTGACAAGATATCTTATTGATTTAGGCGACCCTAAGAAAGAAGGCATGGAAAAAGTCAGCATATCCCTTCGTACTATTATTAAGAGTCTGAATCCTAAAACTACAAGAGAGGAAGTTAAACTAAATGGTCATAATAAACACAGGGAGTACACATAACTTCCAACTTCCTACATCCAAAAGCCATAACAAACACAGGGAGTGCACATAACTTCCTACATCCAAGAGCCATAAAAAACAGGGGGAGTGCACATAACTTGTTAGTTAGGAAGGTGGATGGCTCGTGGAAAATGTGTGTTAGACTATCATGCACTCAACAAAGAAACAATAAAAGGTAAATTTCCTATACCGATGGTTGAAGAATTATTAGATGAGCTCCACTGTAAAACCCTAGTATTTACTATAAGTTTAGATTAAATAGGGTATTTATTAATTGAAAATGATAAATTAGGTAGAAGTTTTTTTTTTTTTACCTAGATAGAACATTCCAATGATATTAATTTAAATTTCAAATGAGATAAAATAATAATTTAGTACACTATTGATGATTGCCTCATGTACTGCTAAAGAAGTGGTCTTCTATGCTGAGAAGATTGAGTCAAGATTATCTCCAATAAGTTAGGAAGTTAGTTGCAGATAAAGCTATTATAAAACAACTCATTTTCTGTTAAAATCTTGTTATTATTTTTCTGAAATTTGTTATCAGAACTCTTATATAAAAAAGTGATTTAATCAATAAAAGAATGTATCTTGCATTCACAATGACAAATATACTATATTGTTAATATACTATTTGCAAAACAGTACTAATCAGCAAGAAGGTGAAGCTCAAGTTGCTGATCAATAACAGGAGGAGCAGCTATTTGTGGCCACTTGCTTTGCTAGCAAACATGCAAGTGATTGCTAGCTTATAGATAGTGGTTGCACAAATCACATGACGAATGATGAAAATCTATTCAAGCAACTTGACAAATCAAGTGTCTCTAAAGTCAGAATGGACAATGGCGAATATATTTCAGTCAAAGGGAAAGGAACAGTTGCTATTTAAGGAAATTCAAGTAGAAAACTCATTTTAGATGTTCTTTTTGTACATGAAATTAACCAAAATCTGTTGAGTGTTGGTCAGCTTCTTGAAAAAAGATACTTAGTTGTGTTCAAAGATAAACACAGCTTAATTTCTGATCCTACTAGATTAGAAATATTCACTATGAAGATGAAAGGAAAAAGCTTTTCTCTAGACTGGATGGAAGAGGAGTTAGTTGCCTTTTCAAGCACAACAAATCAGACATAATTGTGGCACAAGAGGTCGGGGCATTTCAATCAAGCAACGTTGGTGCATATGCAGGAAAAAAAAAAGATGGTGCCAGGAATGCCAAACCTGGAAGAAGAAATCTTAGTTTATACCTCTTATCAATATAGCAAGTAGAACAAACTTCCATTTCCTCTGAACAAGGCTTAGAAAGCAATAGAAAAGCTTCAGCTTATTCATACTAATGTTGTTGGACCTTTGAAGACAATATCTTTGAATGGAAATAGGTATTATAATGCTTTCATTTATGATTATACAAGAATATATTGGGTCTATTTCCTAAAGTTTAAGACCGAGGTAGAAAATGTTTTTCTGAAATTTAAAAACTGGATTGAAAATCAAAGTGGTCACAAAATTCAAGTTGTAAGATCTCATAATGGCATCAAATACACTTCAAACAAGTTTGCCAAGTTTTGTCATGATGCAAGGATTGAACATCAATATACTACACCTTACACACCTCAGCAAAATGGTGTAAGTGAACGAAAAAAATAGAACAATCATGGAGATGGCAACGTGTCTGTTATTTGAGAAAGATTTACCTAAAAAGTTGTAGACAGAGGCTATGAACATTGCAGTTTTCTTGTTGAATAGACTGCCAATAAGAGCATTACAAAACAAAACTCCATATAAAGCCTAGAATGGTTATAAACCCTCACTCCAGAATTTAAAGATTTATGGATGCTTATGTTTCGCTTATGTTCCTCAGGTGAAAAGAGATAAACTTGATAGAAAGGCTGAAGCTGGAATCTTTGTCAGCTATAGCAATATTACAAAAGGCTACAGATTTTTTCAACCTCAAACAGAAAAGGTGATAGTTAGCAGAGACATCAAGTTTATTGAAACCGAAAAGTGGAACTTCGAAGATGTAGAAAGAAGTGCAAGTAAGGAGATTGTGCAAGATCTTGATGATTATGTTGATGAAGCACTATTAAGAGAAACTAGATTGCTTGATGATATTTATCAAAGCTACAATGTAGCTATGTTGGAGCCTACAGAATTTGAAGTGGTAAAAAACGATCCAAAATGGATTGATGGAATGAAAGAAGAGCTGAGGATGACTGAGAAACATGGGAATTGATGGACATGTCGAAACACAAAAAACCTATTGGTGCATAATGGGTTTACATAACAAAACTAAATGCAGATGGCACCATCAACAAACACAAAACCAGATTGGTAGTTAAAGGTTATGCATAGATTTTTGGTGTAGATTTCTCAAAGACCTTTGCACTAGTGGCACAACTAGACACCATTAGAATGCTACTAGCAATTGCAACTCAAAAAGGTTGAAAAATATTTCAACTTGATATGAAGTCTGCATTTTTAAATGACTATCTACAAGAGGAGATTTTCATGGAATAGCCTAAAATATTTGTTATTGGAGGTGAAGAAGAAGAGGTTTACTTATCGAAGAAATTTTTATATTAATTGAAACAGGCTCCAGGAGCCTGGTATAGCAGGATTGGTGAGCATTTACTCAAACATGACTTTCAGAAAAGTTTGAGTGAATCAAACTTATACATCAGAAATTCAAATTCTAATTACATTGTGGTTTCACTCTATGTTAATGATCTATTTGTTACAGGAAACAATCCAAGAATGACAAACCAATTCAAAGTAGAAATGATAAAGGTCTTCGAAATGACAGACATTAGTAAAATGTCTTATTTTCTTGGCATGGAAGTGCAACAAAACCAGCATGGGATCTTTATTGGCCAATAGAAATATGCCAAAGAGATTCTAAGGAAATTCAAAATGGAAGGATGTAAATCAATGAACAAGTCTATGAACTTTAAAGAAAAGTTCTATAAAGAAGATGGGGCTAACAAAGTAGACGAAGCAATTTACAGAAGTTTGATTGGATGTCTGATGTACGTCACAGCAACAAGACCTGATATCATGCATATTTTAAGCTTATTATCAAGATTCATGCATTGTGCAAGTGAAGTTCACTTCAAGGCTGCAAAAAGAATAATGAGATATATCAAAGGTACACTAAGTTATGGCATTCACTTCTATGCAGACAGTAATTGGGCTGGCAATTTTGATGACATGAAGAGCACGTCTGGATATTGCTTTAGTTTTGGATTAGCAATTTTCTCCTGATGTTCCAAAAAACAAGAAATTATTGCACAGTCTATTGCAAATGCAGAGTACGTTGCAGCAACTACAGTTGCAAATCAAGCCTTATTGCTTAGGAAGATCTTAGCAAATTTAGACATGGAGCAAAGAAAAGCTACTAAGGTTAATGTTGATAATCAGGTTGCAATTGCAATATCTAACAATCTAAATTTTCATGGCAAAATGAAGCATTTCAAACTCAAGTATAATTTTCTAAGAGAAGTTCAGAAAAATGATGAATTACAACTGATTTATTAAAAGATAAAAGACTAGCTTGTTGGTATGTTAACCAATCCCTTATCTAAAACAAGATTTAAAACTTTGAGGGACAAACTAGGCATCTGCAGCAAAAGATGCAACGAGGAGTGTTGATGGTTGCCTTATTTACTGTTGAAGAAGTGGTCTTTGATGCTGAGAATATTGAATCAGGATTATCTCCAATAAGTTAAAAAGTTAGTTGCAAATAAAGCTACTATAGAACAACTCCTTTTCTGTTAAAATCTTGTCATCATTTTTCTAAAATTTGTTATCAGAACTTTTGTATAAAACAGTGATTCAATCAATAAAAGAATGTATCTTGTAGTCACAATAACAAATATACTATATTGTTGGTCTTACTCTGTTCTTCAGTGTCTTTATACTATCGAAAACAACATACATAAAATATAAAATAGCAATATATCGCATAAATTTCTTGATTGGGTAAAATAATGATTTGAAGGAGAGAATTTTGTAAAGTTGGATGATATTATTTATAAAATAAAAGGAAGCTTCAAATAAATTAATGCATGACCCTTTGCATGAGAAACATTGATTTCTGGCATAAACCTCACGTACAATCACGCTATTGGGATTGAAAGTGGTAAAAGGCTCTAAGAAGAATTTTATGATAGTTATGAATAGAAATCCCCAGCAAATTATTATAAGACCCCTCAATTATTTAAGTAAATTATATGGTATGTGAAATTCAAATTCTCTACATGAAATAACCGATTATCTGGTTTTATGATATTGAGTGTGTCTCTCAATCCAACCGTTGGATGAGACAGAAATCTTATAAGGGATTTTCTGACATATTTTTTTATCTTAAGTTAAAATTTAATGATAATTAAAGCTTGGGAAGGCTCTGAAAATAAAAGAGCAGTGACCAACAAACCAAAATTGAAAAAGCATCAGTAATTGAGAATTAGAGGAGCATTAGGGCCCTGTATATACAAATAAATATTGAATAAAAATGGATTTTGAAGTAATCCAAAAGAAAAAGGAGCCTGAAAATTAATGTAAAATAAAAATTTTGAACCAATTCTAATTTTCTCTTTCTAAAACTAAGCAAATTTAAGGAAAAAGTTAGCATAGCAGGCCTGGCGACAAGCCAATGTGTCTTGCAAAACAGTATTAGTTTTGCAATGCAATGGGAAATATGTTTTGCCAACTATTAGTGAAGCTAAGTTCCACCTACTCATTCTAGAATCCTACTTCAACTTGGCAAAAACAAAATGAAAAAAGAAATAAAAAGAAAATAAAGCAAAATTTACTTGGAACGCAAGATGTTGAACTCCAAATGATTTGATTCAATTACAAAAAGGAGCACAGACAATGGTTTAAGAAATCTGGTGAGGTCAAGGAAACTAATGGTATGCTGAGAGATTGATGTGGAAGAGATTAATATTTTTGTAGCTATCTTGTTTAATTCTTACAAGCAACTTTACTAGAGGAATTAACTCATACTAGTTATTTGACATACAATTCGTTGTGGATCAAATTATTTTTTTTAGAAAAAATAATAAATATACAACATTTTCAATGTGTTTTTTTTTTTAATTCTAGTTATAAATAAAGAAAATCTTATCCATGCATTTATTAAATACATTGAAAACTAGTTGTCCCAATAAATGCAAAAAAACAAAGTGTTAATACCTCTATTCAATTCGCCTTACTATAGGTTGACTAATTTTTTTCTAACGCAAAAAAATTGTGTAAGTGTTATTAAATTTTTTTTATATTGAGTAAAAATATAATCGTTAATTAAGAAGTCGATACTTACATAAAATAAAAGATAGTAATTTTTAGCATCATATAAGAATGGAATAATGCTGCAATTGCTACATTGAAACACCGTCTCCTTAGTCTTTGTATAATGATTTTTCAAAAAAAAAAGTGTAAAGAAAAAAATTTAAAAAAAAAATTACAAAAGAATAAAGATAAGAACAAAAAGAATGGTATAAATAGGTTAAGTGTAGAGTGATAAATATTATAAGTGTAGAAAATTAAAAAAAAAATTTCTTTTTTAAAAAAAAAGTCTAAAGAAGAAAAAAAGGAAAAACTAAGAAAACATTATAAAAAAACCAAAGATAAGAAAGAAAAAATGGTGATAAGTGGAAGAATGTATAATGTTTTCATTTCACCTTAATTCCAACAAGTTACTACTTTTCTTTTCTTTGTTCAAAAATGGAAGAATTTGTTGTTTTTAGACATTTCCTTTTTCATGTTTTAAACACTAGTACTGCTAGCCAACTCTTTTATGTTAAATTTTGTAACGGCTACAATCCGGTCACATAGCACAAGACTATAGGTAATTAATGTGTGTTGTGGATGTGTTCGTGGAATAGATAGAAGAATGCAAGGCTCGAGAAGAAGTGTCAAATATGTAGTTTTAAAATAAATAAAAATATATAGCAATAATTTTAGATTTCGATCATTAGATTAGGTTTAAACACATTGATTATAACTAAAAGAGATTAGTGTTTTACTGTAGTGCGGGCTACTATGCACTATAAATACTTTCACTATGGATTGCATTATTATGTACTGTAGCGCGGGTATTGTAAGTTGTAAGTGCTTTCACTGTAGATTGCACTATTTGGTGAAGGCATGGTAAGGTTGCAGCCTGCAGACCCCAAGCACCTGGCTTAAGGCACACACCCTAGGGCTGCGGACACCTAACACTTAAGCTACCAGGCCTAGGCGTTGGGCAGGCCACACACGCCTGCCTGCGCCCCCAACTACAGCCACCTGGCGCTAGGGATGGTCGAGGTCCTATCATGCGCGCAAACACTTGGCATGGGGTGTGCCCAACCTTGGGCACTAGGGGCAGACTCACGCATCTGGCTACAACCCCAAGGCAAACGGGTATGTAACCCCTCAAGCCTGAGGTCTGCAATCTTAAGCGCCTGGCCAGCAGACCCGTGTGGTGCAAGACCCAAATAGCCTTGGGTCTAGCCGGTGCAGGACCCAAGATAAAGAATCCAAAATAGCCTTCAGTGTATAAAAGCCTAGTGCAAGACCCAAATTGCCTTGGGTCCTACCGTGTGCAGGATCCAAGATAGCCTTGGGTCATGGGCAGTGTAGGACCCAAAATAAACCTGGGTCATGGGCGGTCCTGATCTGGATCATGCCCGATGCAAGACCCAAATAGCCTTGGGTCCTGCAATATCCAAGACCCAAAATAGCCTTGAGTCATGGACGGTGCAAGACCCAAAATAAACTTGGGTCATGAGTGGTCCTGACCTGGGTCATGCCTGGTGCAAGACCCAAATAGCCTTGGGTCATGGGCAGTGCAAGACCTAAAATAAACTTGGGTCAAGGGCAGTCCTGACCTGGGTCATGCCTAGTGCAAGATCCAAAATAGGCTTGGATCCTGTCGGCATCAGGACCCAATTTTTTTATGAAAATAAAAGGTGAGCTTGTGACATAGCGTGGACCACCTAGCTAGTTTATAACTAGAATAGGTTTGAAAGGTTTTTAAATAAGACACAAAAGATGTTGTTTTTATTGTTTTTCGTAATTAATTTTGGATTTTAATTATTTTTTCTACTTAACTTTGAGATGAGTTCTTTTTATTATGTTGGTTTTTATCTTTAAATAAATTATTAATGTGTTATTTTTTCATCAGATTATTGAGTTAAAAATTGTTTAGAAAATATCAGAGTTTTCTCATTCTATTTTTCTATAGTTTAGAGTTTAAGAATTCTAATTTTTGTACATGTTGTCGGATACAAAGCCTGATACTTGAGAATAGTGTAAGATGTTGATTAAAGCAATAATGTTTATATATTGTGAATATCCACTCGAATCAAATTTTAAATAATTTAATGAAGATAAGCAATTGTATGGACGGACTTTCACATTTTTAAGTAAGAACTTTAAGAGTGTGTGTGTCTTGTCTTCAAGATGTGAAAGGAAGTATATATATCCTTAATCTTCATCCTACAACCTTTCAAATTACTGCAATTTGATACAAAAAAAAATTACATAAGTTGTAATTTGCAGTCAATTCTTTAATAGGAAAGATTTTTTTATTTGACTTTTTTGAGATTTCATACAACCTTATCCTTTATGTTAGAATTAATTAAGCCTTGCTTTGGGGTATTTGTGTATTTTCATTAATTTTTGAAATCACAAAACTAACCTTTATATCATAATTTATTTAGGCTTGATTTAGAGGCAATTTCATGTTTTCATGTGGGTTTTTTTAGTTATAAGCAAGTTATTTAAAGGGTAGATTGGTTATTTAAAGCGATTAAAAAATAAAATACAAAATAAAAGTTGTCAAGCATATGGGAGAGGCCATCCCTCTTTAGCGGTATGTGTGCCTTCATACGATAGCCAAAAAATTTCTATAGTTGTGTCATTGGATTTCTTATGATGTCTTCTTCCATCTTAGGCAACACATGTTGCTTTTTGATGAATGGATTTTCTCCGGATATACTTTTTTTCTATTTTCTCTCTCCTCCTTAAGAGATTCATCCCTAGCATTTAAAATTTTAGGACAATCCCCTTGGTTAGGGATACTTGCATATTGGTCTTTATTTTTTTTGATTTGTTAATTTTTATCCTTGATGTTTTTGTAATTTTTTTTATTTTTTTCAATTGCATCCTTCAATCTAGAATTTTTATTTTTTAATTTTTCAAATTTGGTTTTGGTACTTTTTTTCCTTCATTTGTTTTTTGCTTTTTTGTAAACTTTCAATTGTTTTCAATTTTATCATTTAATCAAGATTTTTAATTCGTTGATCTTTTTAGATTTGATCCTCATTCTTTTAGTGGTTTTTTACTTTTAATTATTTCTTGGATTTATTTTTCTTTTCAATTTAGCCATTCAATCCAAAATTATCCACCCTCTCATTTTTTAAAAAAAACTTTTACCCTTATTCTATTAATTTCTTATTTTTCTTTTGATATATTTTTTTGTGATTGTATTTTTTTTTCAATTTCATCCTTTTAGCAGTTAATTTTAAAAAAAAAAATTTGGTTTTTTCCGGATTTGGTGCCTCCAATCAAATGGTATACCTGTGTGACAAGTTTTATAAGTTGGCATAGGTTTCCATATTATTTTTTTTAGACTTTTTTTTTTCTTTTTTGATCTCATTACTTGACGTTGGTTTTTTTTTAAAAAAAAAAAATAGGCTTCATGATTTTCTTCGTTTTTCTTTTTATAGAGTTTTCCTTTCATAACCTGGCCATTGAGTTTGACAATTTAACCTAGGTATGCACACTTTTTTTTTTTCCATTTAATAACTTTTTTTTTCTTTTGGACCCTTTTGTGTTGTTGAGTATTTAATTTATTGAGAATTGATTTTTTTTTTGTTTTTTTATATTTAGTGTTTTTGATCAAATGGCGTAAGGCACGGTTTTTATAAGCTAATAAGGATTGACATTATTTTTTTTGTACTTATTTTTGTCTCATATCATAGTTAGACATTGATTGTTAAAAAAAAAATTTGGGTTTCATGATTTTCTTCATTTTGCTTTTGTTGTAAAGTTATCCTAATCTTATGACCTGACTTATAATTTTGGCAAGTTGAACCGGGTGGTCTCAAGCATTATTTTCTTTTTGCTTATAATTGTTATTTTTATAATCCTTTCTATCTCAAGATTCAACATTCAACAATGGTCATTTAAAAAAACAAATTAGGTTTTCGTGACTTTCTTCTTCAATTTACTTTTTGTCAAGTTATTCATATCTCACAATCTGATTTGTAGGTGAGGTTGGTTGGCCCGAGCAACCTGGTGTCTTTTTTTAACTTATAGTTATTATTTCTTCTTCTTTTTTATGTTTATATTTATTTTTTTCAATTTAATCCGTCAATAAATTAGTTAGTTAAAAATTGGGCTTCAAAGTTTTTTCAAGTTTATTGTTTCTGATCAAATAACTCGGGTTAATAATTTGGAGCAGGTTCTTGAACTCATGGAATTTAATAATAGATGACATTAGTTACATGGTTTATTTATACTCTTAGAATTTATGAGTGCATAACAGAACTCGAAAGTTAAATGCAAGAATCAATGTGGGCCATCTCCAAAAGAAACTTCTTTCTTTCCTTCCTCACCTTCTTGCTTTTTCTTTTTTTCTTTTTCCTGACAAGTCCGAAGCTTTTAAAAGAGTAATGGAAGCAACGAGGTTTATAGTGATTTAGTCACGATACAAGTGACCTAACCAGAAAACTAAAATGGAAAAGGGAAAAATCAAGAGGAGCAGCAAAAACCTGCACAAGACATGCACAGAAAGAAAGGAAAAGAAAATAAACCAATGCATATGCAGAAACCAAACAGCACTAGCAACCCACAATAGACTTAGCAGAATTCCAAGAAATGAAGAAACGTCAAAGATATAAATTATTCCTACTTTACCATTGTCTATCAGATAAAGATTACTAAAACAACTAAAAAAAAAAAAGGGTTAGTTTATTAAACAATTTAATATTTTATTTTAAATCATCTCTATTTTTTTATTAAAAAAAATAATAATAATAATATCCTAGGCACACCAGTCTCTCTCAAACCGCGCACAAGTGATTTTTTATTATCTATTTATGGTTTTTTGGCCCCTAATAATTTTTTTCATCTTTTCATTTTTTTTTTAATTTCATTATGTGATATGGAGTTTTTAATTCATTTTAAGTTTTTTAACTATTTTTTTAATATGATTTGAAAAAAAAAATTATTCCAATTTCATCATTTGATTTGAGGTTTTTATTTAATTTTTATCTTTCAATATTAAATTGATTTTTTTTCTTTGGACCTATCAAGTGAACAAGATCACACCAGAATAATTTTCACATAATTTAATTTAAAACCTGATCTAAATAAATAAATAGTCAGGTTAAGATTTTTTAAGCTTGAACCGCTATAATAAGTTTCATAACAATGTCAAAAAGTTTTCATGAATCTAAATATTATTTTTTTATGTTTAAATTTTTTTATCTAAACCACTACAAGAGAGCGCTACCAATAAACTAGTAATTATCTAAAAAATTTATTTATTCATTTCAATATCTATTGAGTTCAAATTAAATTATATATTTTCTTGTAGAACTTTCCTTTCTTTGTATCCAAAAAAAAATTTCCATACGAAAAATACAAGTATTGAAAACGCTTACAGTCATTGGTTCATGCATTTTAATTTATTTATCTTCTTTTTTTTTAATTTATTTATCCTTAGCTTAGTAGACGAGTTGAATCCCTTACATTAGAGTTACTTTAATGGTGATTCCCCCCCCACCCCTAAAGTATTAATTGAAGTTATTGAGAGCCTTGAGACCTCGTATAATTCTTAAATGTTATTACCAGTGTTACTAAACTATCTTAAAATGTTACTACTAATTGTGAAACAGACCATTTCTTACGGCCATTTCAATTCTAACAATAGCACTAGGATGATGAAGCACTACTGAAGCTTTCATTTATTTTTATTTTTTTAGTTGTTGAAATTTCTACGACTTAAACGGATCAAGAAGCACAGGACCTTCCATCAGTGAGAATGGAGGGTTTCGCACTTTCTGGAACATCTTCCATTAAAAACAAGTTCATGACTAGAGAATTCGACCAAGTTTACAGCAGCCTAGTTATGAACACATGAAAAGGACTGTAAAGGAGAAACTTGAAACAAAGATGTCTCCAGCAATGATGTCAATGTAGCTGTCAGAATGGTTCTGGTGAAAGAGAACAGAGGCGAGTTGCTTACAACCAGTCTCAAGAAAAACATAAATCTCTGAAACCCCAGGGCGGTTGCTAATTGAATGCCATACAAAGCACCACAAGCTTCGCCGAGGGGAATCGAATGCTGCTGCCTTGTAATTATCTGAGCACTAACCATAGCTTGAACAGCACAGCCTCCGATAACCACCCCCAGGCCACATCCTGGTGGTGATAAGGAAGGAAGCATCAGAATTGATCTTGAAGACATCTACAGGAGAAGGGAGCCAAGTAGAGTCCTCCTGACCTCGAGAACCAGCAGCGTCTTGGGAGGGGAGCAATTGACAAGATCCCATTTCTGTCAATTGATTTATTCTGAAAGTGGCAAACATTAGTAGAATGCCAAACAGCCCATGCAGTCATGGCACCAAGTTATTTACATTTCTTTTAACCATGTTGGCTCTACCGATAGCCCCTGAGCCGTCCAATCGATTTTTTTATTAACAAAGGAAAGGAATTAACTTCAATTGTTTAGTATAGTCAAGGATTAAAAGCATTAAAAACCAATAATATTCCTGTATGCATCACATTGTTACACGACAATTCGTAGATACACAAGAAGCCACAGCTAACTTGGCGATGGAAAATGCACCCTGGCAAGTGTCGTATTCTTTCCCAGCTATCCAAACACCAGTTTGTGACCATTGCACATCCTCCCAGTCAAGATTCTCCTCCAATACCACCTAATCAAACATACCGATAGGCTGACACTAACTTGGAGATAGAAAATGCACCCTGGCAAGTGCGTATTCTTTTCCAGCTATCCAAACACCAGTTTGTGACCATTGCACATCCTCCCAGTCTAGATTCTCCTCCAATACCTGATCGAACATACCCATGTGCCAGTCAGCCAGAAGGGTAAAGAACTGAAGAAAAAAGTATCTACAAACAAGAAAAATGAGTTTCTTCTGCACTGTCTCGTTAATCATTAAACTTCGAGATAATAAGCCCAACTTCAACATCTAGATATGAAGGGAAGTTGCTAGGAAAGAAATTGAAATGAAGTACCTCAACATGTTCAAGGGGCAATGGGATCCCAACTGACCGCATGACCTTCTGCGGTAGTGGTTTCTTACATCTAGACCACCGGAAAATGTCAATAAGAACATTATCAGAGTCAGTCTTTTCTCCATTTGAGGAATGAGGGTGGTGATTATGGGATTTCTCTGTCTCTTCATGCACCTGCGAAGCCTGTGTTGCTTTGACCATTTTCTCTCCGGTAAAACAGAGCTCATACCTTCACATAAAAATAAAAATTTACCAACACAACATGAACCTCATGATTTCAGTAAGGGTTTTATTTATTTATTTATTTATTTTTTTTTTTTTTGGGGGGGGGGGGGGTTTCAACTTATTGGCAAACAAGTTTCCAAGTTCCATTAAAGGTTTCCTACGTGCCAGAATTGTATCCTTCTTTCATTCTTTTGCCCAACCCACTACACCTTAAATTTACACGAGGCGGCTGTTCTTTCCATGATGATAAAGAACTTAAAATTAGACATGCAATGAATGCAGACTGCATGGGGAGAGGGAAACAAAATGGTGAATCACCATGCTTTATCTATAAATATTAGAGATATGAGTAACACATGAAAAACATAAGATACAGAAACAAAAACAATTTACAAGAAGACAACAAATGTGCCTCCAAAACCTAGGTGCATTAGTGCAGTATCAAGTTGACAGGCAAAAAAGAAAACAAGAAAATATGAGTACCTGCATGAATGTGTTTCTAAATATAGAACCTCTCCCTTCTTCAAACGTGCAGACGTATAGAGAGGCTTTTTCAGACCCTTGTCAGCAACGATACTAATACTGTATTTTATCCTGGTACATTATGCAGGCATCAAAATTGACACGCTACTTTTTTGTAATTGATAAGCAAGGAAAAAAGATAGATACAGACAACAGCACCAACAAGAAAAAGGAAATTTATAAACATCTCGCAAGGCAATGCAAATTAGTGTCCTTGCATTTATCAAAATAATAGACTTAGTGAACAGTGTCATGGAAACATAAAGAAAAGAAATGTCAGAAAAGAGGAAAGTTGGCATTTCCTTTTTGACTTCTCTGATGATAATCCGACTTTTAAACTCCAGATAAGTATGACTATTGAATGGAAACTCTGGAGAGTTGTTCGAGTGACATATTTTGTACTGAAACAACTAAATAAAAACTACAGATTGAGGGTTAGGCACATACAGTAAACTGATGCCATAACCTTTGTTGACTCTGCAACAATGGAGGATATTTGATGTGTTACTAAAAAAGAGGCTTAAAAAGCATTAGCAAACTTGGTAGCCGTTAGTTTTCCTAAACCAAAAAAATCCCATACAGAAAATAACAATAATCCCCTAAAAGTCTATCAACTTCAAAACAATATCTTGAAAAGATATCTTCACAGAAAAGATAATTGCATTTGGTTTGGGTGAATTTGAAATAAGCTCTCTATGAGATCTATGTTGAGAGTTGTTCTAAGGAAAATAAAGGCCCACAGGGTCAACAATTACTAGCACAATAAACATACATATGCATTTAAACAGCATGCTATTGATACTTCCATTAACAACTACATGCAATGGATATCACTGTTGATAAAACTCAAATTCTACTTTCCAGAAGACATAAATATCTTCAAGTACCATATAGTTCTGAAAAAATGCAGCATATCACAGTTATCAAAAAGATCTGGAGTCTACCATGGCTCATTGCATAGGTTGTACTGTATTGTAACTTCACGCACAAATCTCTGTTGCCGCAATGCATTCTGTACAAGGAAAGCCATCTTAATGTAAGTAGATCCAAGTAGTGGGAAAAAGAGTGCTTGGTCATTAACAAATATTTTAGCTTTTCTTACAAGCAGTCACAGACATAGGATTACCATTGCAATAAGCTAAATCATAAGTCGTAAAAGAAAAAGGACAAGAAGCACGCCTATGATACCTATACCAGTTGTTACTTAGCATATGTGGGAACAGGTAACAAAAATTATCTAACAGAAAATTGCTTAATAAAAAAATGTAAACAGAATATGGAAACAAAATGCAAAGACGTAAAAGCTAAGACCATAAACCCAAGGGGTATTGGAAGAAATATGGCAATGTCATACCGAAGCTGCTGCGCGGGTGGTCATTGTACGTTCAACAACCACAGGAGCAAGGGTGGGTTCGACTGCTGATGTGTGTGTAAGACAGGGCTCAAGATCAATGGTTCCACCTCCTTTCTGAAATAAACAAGAAAACAGAAAGAAGCATGATTAAAGGCTGTCTATTAGGAAAAAAAACAACAAACAGCAAAAGCAGCAAGAAATATTCATGAAGATTGATAATAGCAACATGATTATAATACCCTCTAGATCCAGGAAAAATGAACCTACAGACATTTCTGATGTCCTTGATAAATTGCAGAGAAAAATTGACACTATAACTAAAATTGTGAAAATTGTTCAGCCACCTTCACGATGCAGCAACGCTCAACACGGTAACTACAACCGATTCCAGCTCCCCAGGCACGTGAGCGAACATTATTTCTCAGCATAGAGGTGTAGCCTAATGCACATGTCAAAGTTAAAGTGTCAAAAGTAGGGCATAAATAGTAATGACACACGAGGAGAAATGCAATACTAGCAAGAAAAATATAAGAAAGTACTTCATTTAGGTTTCTTATATAGCTATATACTAAAATAAGTATTTTCTTTTGAAATTTGAAATTTGACAAAGAACACAATCAAGTATGTCAGATTTTTGTAAAGAGCTTTAGTTATCTTGTTGGGAATGTGACTTTGCATCCTCGTGATTCACTTGTTCAAATATAGATATGGATTAATGCATACCAGATTGGCATCACAAAATCAATAGTACTATGCCAATCCCCTACACCATTTCAATGTTGACTAGGCTTCAACCAAAATTCAAAATTCTCAGTCCATCTATATGATTTCATTGTTTAATTCTTAATGTTTTAAATTTTATCTGACAAACTTTCTAACATAAAACTTCAACAAACAACACAAAATTCATTCTGAAGAGAAACATATACACACAAAAGTTTAAACAGATAGCTGTATCCAGATATGTAACATTTACATGTACAAATTATTTGAATGCATTATGATGCGAAAGATGTTTAGAAAAGCAGTATCATAAAGTACGATAGACAAAAAGGGGCTTACTATCTTGTGGAGGCAACACTCTTATAGTAGCACATAACTCTTGGATGGCAGGTGGGGGAGGAGAAGCAGTGGGACGGCAGTAGCCTGTATGCATGAGAACTGCAACAAAGTTGCATCAACAATATTGTTTCTGTTCACATATCAACAAATTCTACAATTAATACTGTTCATCATATCACACATACCAGCAACAAGATCAGAATCATCTGTGTATATATCCGTCCCCCATAATTGTCCACCTCTTACCTGCACTTAATGAATTTAGGAACTAAGCATGGGAATATAAACATTTAATAGTTAATAACAAGCATGAAGGTAGCAAAATCAGAGCAGAAATCCTGTAACATTAGAACTAGAATGACATCTAATTGCTCTTATACAGCAATCCCAATGTACATATAGAGGCCTCTTCTCTTCTAAAGAAAATTGATTGTTTCACCCTTCACACTACAAATTTGTACAAATCAGAACATAAAAGGCACCCACCCACTTATATACAAGTTACCTAACAACAAATTGAAATTAAAAATTTAAGACTAGCCATATCTTACAAAAATTCAGTTTGCGGACACAAAACACACAAACAAGTACAAGGAAACAAACCCCACACAATCCATCTCATCATTCAATTCTAACCACCCACAACTTGCAGGTAAAGGCTAGTGGAGATAAAGTCACCAACTTCACATCATTAAACTTGTACAATTGAACCATACTCTACTAAGAAATCCTCATTTGGCCAATTTAAAAGTTCTGAAACTTTCCAAGGACGCTAATGGATATTTGGTTAGTTGTTAGAAACCTCCGATTCACAATTTGAATATTATGATTTGTCTGGATTCATGTGGTGAATCACAGATGTACAGATTTAACCGAATCATGCGATTCGTTGAATTTTACAAGTCAAACAGCAAGCAAGTAGCTAAACCCCTGTCCCTGACCCCTTTAGCATTTGTGCAGGCCCCATAAAGCCAAGGGGAAATACATTTTCAAAAGAAATAAAGGAAGAAGGATGCAAGAAAAAGTAAAGCATATGATGCAAAACAAGCAAAAGTGACAACTATTATATACAGTAGCATGCTCTTACTTGGCGATTTGTAGCAGTAACATGTTCTGCTGGTATTCGAATTTCAAGAGTGGGGCCCTTATGACTACTTTCACCATTTTTATCAGATTGAGATGATTCATACTCCTTCCATAACTTTATCAGCTCTTGCATGCATTCACCAACTTTATAAACAACAGAGGATACCTCAGATTTGCCTGAGCATCAGAAACAAAACTCAATAGCTATATAAAGGAAATTGGGTAACTTGTGAACTTTGATGTTATCTCGAGCTTTGTAATCATTCATCAGGAAGCACTAATATGTTTAGCAACAGAAGCAGTTCATGACAGCAAAGACCAGGAGTTGTTGACAAAAACTACTCATTCCTCCTGACAAATAAACTTAAAAAAAGCCCAAGGAAACTAACTCTTAACAGAAGCTCAAGAATATATTATACGGAAGCACAAAAGAAAAGGAGAAAGGTAAAATAAAAGGCAAACACCTCATTCTGGTATATCCAATGCATTAAGAGAGTAGAAAAAGAAAGAAAGCAAGAGGAAAATCTAAATATGCAATGATAGCCAAATATTTCAGTTTTAACATTCCAATCAGTACTCAAAAGGAGCTCCCTTCACTCAACTCCCCTGCAACCTGCTGCACGCTTACATAAAAGGAAAAACAAGATTCATACTGCAATACAGTTTTACAAAGCTGAAAATTCAGGTTAACCAAAAGGTTTTACCCAAAAGAAATAAAAAGCAGCAATCAACATTCAGATAAGACCGATTGTGAATAGAGAAGCATTAGCAAATAAAGTAAATTATGTAGCAAAATGATGATGCTGATTGTAAGTGCCTCCTAATCACATCATGCCTGAAGCCTTTGGTGGGAAAAGCTAAATTTCAGTTTAGCATTGTGCAGTCAAATATAATAACTAAACTCTTTCCATTATGGTAAAAGAAACCAACTCACAGACTCCATTAACCGTATCGCAAATAAAGTTCCAGCTTCATAAAATGGAATAAATCAGCTTACCTTGACATCTGCAAGAAAGAGAAACTTCGTTATAATGCATTCAGACTAAGTTCCATAAAACTCTTGAATTGTTGAAGTGAAATCATGCTTAATTTAAACAATCTAAAAGAGCCAACAATCTGAAGAATTCATGCAAAGCGAAGTTTAGTTAAGGGTTTCAACACCATTAAAAGTAATATTATCTTCAAAAAGAAAATATAATTGTACGATAAATCTCTACACAATTAGCTCCAATAACAGCAGTTTAGACATGCATGTCAAATAATTTAAAGCAAATTTCCACATGGTAGACAATTAGCTCCAACAACAGCAGTTTAGACATGCATAACAAATATTTTAAAGCAAATTTCCACATGGTAGTTGTCAATAATCCAAAATCAACCATATGGACAACATACTTCCACTTAAAACAGTAATAACATACCCTTCAGTGTCCTGGGTATGGGACCTAAAACGGGGTTCACGATTTGCCACTTGTGAGCTACCCCTAGGCCGAAGCATCCTCCTGCGCTGTTGGACTCCATAGTTAAAAACTTCTCTTTCTCTTTCACTAATCCTTTCCCCATCTGCCAATCCATCATCGGATTCTTTGCCAAACATCCTGCTTCCCTTCTCAGGTCTATCTCCTTCTATGTCAGCTTCTCTTTCTTTCTTTCTATCTTTAGCTTCTCTATCAACATTTTTCCAGTTATCAAAATCTTTCTGTTTTTTTGGCTCTAAAACTGGATTTTCCTGTTCTGAGATTCTGACAGTTCCATCCACAGATTCCTTTTCATTGTGCGAACTCTCTTTTTCAGCTCCAGCTCCTGATTCTCTCTTTAAGTGGTCCTTCTCCCTCTCTTTTAACCTTTCCCTGTCTTTTGACATGTCCTTCCTCTCGCGCTCCCACCTCTCTGCTTCTCTCTCTTCCTTCACTGACTCCTTGCCCTCAGCACTATTGTTGCCTGCTTGCATGTTTCCCCTTCGGTCGCTTCTTTCCTTATCTCTGTCTCCCCATTCCCGGTGCTTTAAATCTTTCCGCTTCCTATCCTTGTCTTTAAATCTATCCTCACCTTTTGAATCGAGTTTATTTTCACCAACTGCCTCATGAGCTTCCACATGATCCCTCTCCTCAATGTTAGTGCTTTCCTTTCCTATCTCAGCAGGACCTTGAGAATTACCACGTGATATATGCCAAGGATCCACATGTCCACCTGGGGATTCCAAATATCTCTTTCCTCTATGGTATTCTTTGGATTCCTTCCAATTCACTTGACTACTTGCTGCACCAAAACCATCCTTCGGATCAATATGAGCCTCCCTATCATGCTTTACTTCCTTATTGTCATCCCCTCTACTATCAAACCTCGCATCCTTTTCATTTTTAACACTTTGTGAATCCCTCTTTACCTCACCATACACCTCTCTCGCATCAGTCCTTGGGTCACGGTTTTCAATCCTGTGATCTCTGCTGTCCTTGGAATCCCTTGATTCAAGCCTGCTTTCAGGAGCAACATTAGAATGAGAATCCATGTGTGATTCATTTGAAGATGGCGACATTCGATACATTGAATGCAAAGGTGATCTTCTATCTGCATCTCGAGACTCAGTTCTGGAAATCTTTGCCGCCCGAGCATCCGGACCCATCTCATATGGTGGATGGTACTCATTTGAAACCCCAGATGTCAGCTTAGGGTTTGAACCCGTGTCCTCATGTGGAGGGTATTTTGAAGAAGAATAAACACCCTCTTCATGCGATCTTTTAACAGGAGCACCACTCATACTCTAATCAACTGCTTAACAAAATCAGTAATCAAAAAATGAAACAATAATCCTTTAATAGGTGAATTCACCAACTACCACCCATAGAACAATAATTAACTGTTATTTGAAAATAATAGAATCAAAACAAATCTAGATACAAAAAATATAGCTTTAAACTATAAAAAATAAAAAGCAAAGTAGAGCCAATAGCACTCAGTTCAAACTGGTTTAAAAGCTTAAAACAATAAAACTATACATTAAGTTTCCAAATTTAAAAACTCAGCTATCACGAGTAGCAATAGTTTATAACTTTCACACTCTCATCAATTCAAGTGTAAAACTTCTCCTTTCTACACATAACGAGAGGAGAATAAATCAACAAAAGTTTCAAAATGAACCAACTGTCTCCTTTGCAGACTAAGAAATAAAATATTTAGGTTTTGAATCCTAAGTAGAGATATTTTTATGGAAACAAAAAAACCTAGGAACATAAACCTAATAAATCCCTAAAAAACATGAAAAAAATTTGAAAATGGCAGGCAAAGAGAGAGATTTCGTTTGTTTAGCTTTGCTGTTTTCCTCCCAATCTGAGCTGTTAACTGAATCAGTAATAATAATTAAAAAAAAAAAAAAAAGCGATTTTACCCAAACATGTGGAGCATCACCAACTGCCACCCATTACACAAGAATTAACCTTTATTGAAAATAATAGAACCCCTCCAAATCCAAGCATGAAAAGTATATCTTTAAGCCAAAAAACATTAAAAAATGGTGTCAAAATCCTCGGTTCAGACTGCTTCAAAAGCCTAAGACAACAAGTTGTCAACTTCAAAGAGCATACAGAAATGACAAGAGCTTCTATCTTTGGCATTGAAAATCATTACGCCATTCTTCAATCAAGAAAAATCTCACAATAAACCAACTTTCCCTCCCTATTTCACTACAAAGAAAAAAAAAAATTGAAAAACCCAGATCAGCAATTTTTCATAGAAACATTAACCTTATAAATTCCTAAACAACATTGAAAAAATTGAAAATGGCAAGATAAAGGAAAAGGTCTAAGTTGCTTACCTTTGTTATGGTCGTCGTCTCAATTCCTCTCGTTCTTTCTGTGCCTCTCTCTCTCACTTTTGCTGTGTTATTTATTCGAAGTGTAGTGTTAGAACACCTTATGAATCTTTTTCTCCTTATTAGTTATATTTTCTTCTGTTACTCTAAAAGCCTCAGCCTGTTGGGCTGGGCCCATTCTGGTTTCGCATCTGTGTTATTGAGACTCCATCCATTTTTAGGGCTTGGTCCATTAATAGTTGACCCAATAAAACAAAACCCTACCAAAACCCACAGACAAAAGAACCATCTGAAGAAGAGAGGAAGAAGCAAAAATGTCAAGCAGGCGACTGAGGGCATTCAAGAGGTGGATGATATCCCAAGGCATTGAATGGAGCAATGACACTCTCCAATTTATCGACACCCCAGAAGAGGGAATCTCAGTGAATGCATTGTGGGATTTGAAAGAAGGAGATTTGATTGCTAAAATACCAAAAACTGCTTGCCTTACTATTAAGACAAGTGGGGCTCAAGACTTGATTGAATCTACTGGTTTGGATGGTTATTTGGGACTATCAGTGGCTCTAATGTATGAGAAGAGCTTAGGTGGGGACTCTCCTTGGGCTGGTTACCTTCAAGTCTTGCCTGACTGTGAGTGCTTGCCTTTGGTTTGGTCTCTTGATGAAGTTGATCTGCTCCTTCGTGGCACTGAGCTCCATAAGGTGAACTTAAAAGTAATTGATGGGTTGGTTTTTGGTTTAGTTTTGCTCACTTTAGTTGCTCCCAAGTACAAGTCTTTTTGTTTGATTGTATTGGAAAAGATTTAATTTTTGTGAGGTTGAATAATTATTCATGTTTTAATGATGGAGTTAGTTGTGAAGTTGATATGGCTAAAAATTTTGTAATTTATCGTGCACTTTGTAGGCAGATGGAATTGGAAAAAAAATCAATTTGTCCACTATGTTTATGTGGGATTGGATGATTGTTTGTCTTTTTAAAGATGGGATTTCAACTGTGACTTTTATTGGCTTGAGATTTTCTGGCTTTTCATCATTTGGTGATCTTTTTGTAGGCAGATAGTGAAGGAAGACAAAGCTCTTATTTATGAGGATTGGAAAGAAAGTATATTGCCTCTTTTGGATTCGCTGCCATCAAATATTGATCCAAAATTTTTTAGTGTCGAGCAATATTTTGCTGCGAAGAGCTTGATTGCTTCTCGTTCTTTTGAGATTGATGATTATCATGGATTTGGAATGGTTCCTTTGGCTGACCTGTGAGTATGCATGCCATCTCTACGATGGTTAAAATTCTTGATATGTTATGGTAGTCATTCTTTTTTCTTACTCCTGGTTGTAACTTCAAATCATGCAGCTTTAATCACAAGACCGGAGCTGAGGATGTGCACTTTACCAGTACGTCATCTCATTCTGAATCTGATGATGACTCTGACAATAGTGATACCGTTGATTTAGATGCTGATAGTATTGGCAACAAGGAACCATCAAGTGAGCTGGATTGCTCTTCAGTTACTGGCGATGATCCCTCAGTGTTGGAAATGATTATGGTAAAAGATGTTAAAGCTGGAGTTGAGGTTTGTATCTAAATTTTATTCTTATGTCTTACTGATGATCTCACAGTGTTGCCTCTTGAGTCAGTTCTTTATCACCAGTGCTTTGAATATGAACTGCATATGTGTTGCATAATTTTATGGAAATTTCACCCTCCCTTGAATAGAGAGCTAATGCATTTATATTGTTATTTTTCCTCTGAGACCACATAAATGTTTCTGCTTTAGAGAATCAACATGTGGACCTTTAGAACTACTTTGGAGCAGTCCTTATTGTTGAATTCTACTTTGGAATAGTCCTCATTGTTGAAGTCTAAGAGGATGTTTTTGTGGATTGCAGCTGGTGAAATTGAACTGTCTGGGGTACATAGTCATTTGATTTTCTCTCCTTAACAGTTTGTGATATCATTCAAATTAGTAACATAATCTGGATCAGCAGTGTAGAAGGTGAAATAATTTCTACCTCATTCAGCTCCATTGTTTCGAGTCATGGTTTGGCTAATTTCATAGGAGGTCTTTTGTATATATGTTGTGCTTTCTTATTATTACTAGTGGCATCAGGAGTAGTTATGAGCTGTCGTGGTTTAATGCAATATCTGACCAGAGTCCTATTAGTTGAATTTCTTTGGATTTTGGAGTTCTCCAAGTTGCATGTGTTCCTAGATGACTAGGTGTAGAGAACTTTTTAGCATTGACTGCTTCTGCAATGAGGTGATTTTAAGCTATTAAAATCAAGAGCATACATCAACTTGGTATGTCCTTAATTAAGTCATCCTTAGTTTTCCACTTTGAAGTCTTTCAGAAAACTTCATACAACAAGCACTATCTCTCTTACTACCAACTATGTTTTTTTAGTTACCATTCTGTTGGCTCTTAGAGCTGATACCAGACCAATTGATCATGTATAAAGGAAGCGCATGAATTTGACACCATGAGAAGGAAATTTTTAGTTTAAGGGGAAAATGACAAATTCAACTTATCTTTTCAATCTATCTCTAAGAATAAATGAGTTGAATGAGTTTATTCATCTTGTTGACCAGCTACCTATGCTTTCTAGGTTTTTTAGTCTTCATGGTTTAGTCATCTATGTTGAGGGGTCCTTTAAAACCCTTATAAAACCTTGCAAACTGAGGACAATACAAGTCAATGGAAAAACAGGGACAATGAGAATGTCTTTTAACTTCTTATGTTTCTCACAGGAAATGGTATTCAATAATTTTTACTGTGGTGCTTGGATTAGTTGGCAACCCTAATTATAATGCTTTGTTGTTATGTGAGGCATGCTGTTGTTTATAACTGCAGATAAAGTGGTCCTTTGCTGTATTTTACCAATGACTGTTAGGTATCATACAGACACCTTGTGTAATGGTTAATCAAATTTCAAGTATTCATTTCTGTTTGCTTCAGGCTACCTTTGATGTAGAAAGATGCTTTCTCATATCATTCCCTCATTTTATTTTGTTTCTTTTTCTGTTCCATCTCAGGTCTTTAATACATATGGTTTGCTGGGTAACGCTGCATTGCTTCACAGATATGGGTTTACGGAGCCAGATAATTCCTTTGGCATTGTCAATATCGATTTGGAATTGGTACAAGAATGGAGTTCCTCATTATTCTCTAGCAGGTTTAGTAGAGCAAGGTTATCCCTTTGGAGAAGATTGGAATACAGAGGATGTGACAGCCAGAGTGCTGAATACTTTGAGATATCATCTAATGGGGAACCGCAAATGGAGTTGTTGATTTTATTGTATATAATATTGTTGCCAGAGGATACTTATCACAAGTTGGATCTTGCAGTCTCAGCTGCGAATAACCACAAAGGATCCATAGACACAATTTTATCCGAAAAATGGAATATTACATGGGATAAAATCTCAGAAATGAGAGCAGACTTGTTGCTGACAGAAAGTGTATGCAATGCTCTTTTGTGGCTTGCTGATAAGAGGGAGAGTTTATATGGCTCAAGCTCAATAAAAGATGATATTGAAGCACTGGAAAAATGTTGTACTAAAGAGAGAAAGCTATACCATTCCCTGATATTGCGTGCGAGTGAAAGGAGGATTCTCGAGAAACTTAGAACCTATGCTGCTGTTGGTGCTCGTTCCCATTCCTCTTTAAAATCCATTCAGAGAGAACCCAAGAGGAAGAGATCTAAGAGGAGCTGAGGTGCAATACTTTTTTTTCACTTTTATAGATGTCTGTCATGTATTCTTTGTTTCTTGTCCGCTTCCAAACAACTTTCGGGCGCTCCCTTGGAAAACTGAGGTATTTTCTTTTATGAGCATCAGAGATGGTTCGGACAATAACACGATTATTGGCACTGGATGGCTGAAGCACTTGACGCGAGTTCTTACTTGAACACGTCCCATTTGCTGGATGATTGTACCATTAATTTCTTTCTAGATATCTGATCTGATTCTTTATCCGCCTTTTTTTGTATTTTCCTTGATCCCTAATGACATACAGTTTGTTTGATTGAAGTGAACTAATAAAACTTGTTTTTGGATTATGAAAGTTCATATATATTAGGATCTTATTTTAGGACTAGTCAAATCCAGATCTTATCTCTTAGCTAACATAATTCTATATGGTTTTGGTGTGTGGAGGGTTTTTAGCCAATCAAAGATTCATGTTTCAAGATATATCAAATAATTACGAGCTTGATTCACTCAGAGTCCGTAAAACCTTTTGGACAAGTAGATTATGGCAAAATAAAAAAAAAAAACAAGAATAAGAAAAGGTCCCGTTTATATAGCAGAGAAACTGTAGTGAAGACAGGGTCAGAAGAAGGGTATTTTCATAGAGAACTGCAGCGTGTTTTATGAATATGGATTCCCAACAAATATTGCATGATCAACCATAGTAAGCTTTTTTTTTGTTTTTTTTTGTTTTTTTTTTGTTCTTTGAGGAAAATGTAAGCTTTATAGAAAAAAGAAAACTACTGCAACATCTTAAATCTCACTAAAAGAAGATTGACAAGGCCGATATCTCCATATGGCCCGAGGAACCATAGCTGCCTTTTCTTCATTTTCAGAATCCTTGTTGAGAAAGCGCCAGCAGCAGAAACCAGTCGTGAAAACTGAGTAAAGTTAATGGATACGATTTAGCCACCAACTTCACAGGAGAGCTGTTCCAAACGTTCAGGTGGAACAGTTAGACTCCAGACCTGATTCTAAGCAGAACCATTCTGAGTTCATTCCTGGAAGAGATTACTCGGGACTTCCATTTTCCGTCAGGTTGCATTCTGCATGATAAGCACTTGTAACTGTAATTAAAGAACCTGATTTTGGATTCCAGGAGCAATCTTGTTTGTCATTGAGTTCACTTGTTTCACTAATGGCCTGTGATTCGCTGCAGGCTTTTTCTCAAAGTAAAAAAAAAAAAAAATGCTATGGAAAAAAAATCGATGCATTAGTTAAATTAGTAATTTAAATAGTATAATTAAAAAATACAACAATAATAAATAAATTGATAAAAAAAAAAAAAAAAAAAAAAAAAAAAAACCTTACTTAAGCCTACCCAAATTATTACACAATTCAATATTAAAGGGTGAACTTAAGAAGAAAAAACCTAGTTAAATCAAGTTAACTTGTAAATTTCACAACTATTGACATAAAATTGAGATAATTTCATAGAAAAAAATAAAGAAAAAAAGGTTTTAAGACTAATTCTAAATAAATCAAATGAAAACACGATACTTCACATAAAGAACAAATGAAAAGAACAAATTTGAAGCTTAATCTATGGCAAATAAAATGTTGAAGGCAAAAGATTATATATAATAGGTTGGAAAAACTCAATTTAAGCCCACCTAGATCAAAATACAAAGTTTATAACCTAGTAATGATATCGGGATGACCACATTCAAAAGAAAATTAAATAACATCAATCTATGAATAACTTAATGTTAAAGGATAAAATATATATATATATATATATAAAAAAACTACAAAAAATATTCGAGTAAACTCAAGTTAACTTGGAAACCCATTGATCATTGGTATATGATCGGAATAACCCGGTAAAAAAAAAAGGAAAAGAAAAGTAGGAAGACTAATTTCAAATAAATTAATGTTAAAAAATAAAATTAAAATAAATCAATTAAAAAAAAGAACCCAAAAAACTCAAAATTCAACCCACGTTAACTTTTTTAAAATTGGTGAATTCACTTTTGATCCTAATACTAATCTCATAGAAGACAAATCGTAAAAAATAATGCAGCAAAACTCTAAAAAAAAAAGATAAAAAATAAATAACATTAGCTTTAAAAAGGAATAACAAAAACCAAGTCAACTTAGGCAACGTCCTAAATCCGGTATAATCTTTAAAACTCACAACTCGTAAAATCATTGACTAGTTGTTCAATCAATAAATGTAATTTTAACCAATTTAATTTTAAATGATGAAATCATGAAAAAAAAATATCAATTTAAAAACTTGCCAAAGAAAAAAATAACAATAAAAAAAATAAATATCAAATTTAATAGAAAAACAAAATCCATGGAGAATGAAATTGTAAAACAAAATCTAAAAAAATGATCTCAAAAAAAAATAGTAATCAAAAAATAATAAAGATCAAATTTGAAAAAATAAAAAATTAAAGGAGGTGAAATTAAAAAATAATTATAACTCATTTAAAAAAATATAGTAATCAAAAGAATAGAGACCAAGTTTGAAATATTAAAAACTATAAGAGGATGAAATTGAAAAAGGATTTGTAATTTTATAACTCATTCAAAAAAAAAATTAAAAAAATAGTAATCAAAAGACATGGATCAAATGTGAAAGAAAAAGAAATTAAAGGGGCATATTAGAGATTTTGAATGGGTTGATAGTGAATTCAGGGAGGAGAGAAAGAAGAAAAGGAAGAAGAAGAAAATACATGTTAAAGCCAAATCAAATGCACTTCTTGTAAATGTGCCACGTCACCATATCGGTATCGCTAAAAACTTCTAAACATCGCTCTGGAAGATAGTATTTAGTGATCAAATGACCCTTACATACACTATCTAAATAGTACAAGAGTCATGTAGCACGTGCTAAAAGGTTTTTTAAAAATAATATTTAATATATATCAATTAAAATCTTTAAATAGCCTTAAAATTTATAATAAAACAATTGTAAAAGTGAAAAAAAAAAAAAAAAACTAGAATTTCTCCCAAATCAGCCTCTGATATATATATATATATATATATATATATATATATATATATATATATATATATATATAAACAATTGTAAAATTCTCCCAAATCAGCCTGTGTATCCCACAAAAACTAGAAATTCATAAAAAAGCTGTTTTCTATAAAGTATTCCAACAAACTATATATAGGAAGAACTTAATCCAAATTAATTATCGTAATATCCTAGTCAATTCTTAACCATTTATGCTAATATCTGTGGGTCAATTGAGAATCTATCACATCCTATATATCGCACCCTAAGTGGAAATCTTATTAATTAATACTAATTTTAAAGTGAAAATTCAAAAACAAAAAACAAAAAAAACTCTATATTACATATTGAACTACCACTACAACTTTCTTCATGTTTACTACCATACAAGTCTTGTGACCTGCACCTACTCGCCTCTGTCTCTCTCGCTCTCATGGACGCGGGTTCTTTCGCCATTAGAGCAGCACTGCTACTTGTTTCTCTAGCTGTGCACCATAGAGGGATTGCAAGGGGTGGTGGTTGTGATCTTTATAAAGGGATTTGGGTTCGTGATGAAGCATATCCTCTCTATGATGCATCGCGATGTCCCTTCATAGAGAAGGAGTTTGACTGTCTGAAGAATGGTCGCCCAGACAGAGACTACCTCAAGTATAGATGGCAGCCCAAGGCAGGGTGCAACTTTCCAAGGTACGCATTGTTTTTTTCTCTCATTTTATCATCGAAGCGTTAATTATATGCCTGGCCATGGCTGCTTAATTTTGTGATTGGATTTGGTATCTGTATGTGGCCTTGCTTGCTAGCTGGTCACTTAGCAATTTACATACATCACGTGAAAAAGACAATACAATTGCAAGTGAAGACGATGACATATATGGCCAACTCGGCTGGTTAGGAAAGCACAGGGAACTCAGTGCCTGGCCATGGCTGCTTAGTTTTGTGATTGGATTTGTTGTTGTTCAGCAACACGAGTAATTTGACAAGAATTTGCTTTCCCTTTAAAGGAATTTCGTGTTTGCTGATGGATCCATACTGTAGGTTTGATGGCGGTCATTTCTTATCACAAGTACTAAAAGGGAAGAGCATCATGTTCGTGGGAGATTCACTAAGCTTGAATCAATGGCAATCACTCACTTGCATGCTTCATGTGGCTCTACCGCAAGCTAACTATAGCCTGGTCAGGACAGGAGACCTGTCCACTTTCAGCTTCCCTGTGAGACAGAAATCCTTAATTGCTCCTGTCTCATTCCTCGTCTCCATGCGTTCCTATTTTTTTTTTTTAATTGGATCATGTGGGAATTGATTAATTGGTTGCTGCATCTTTATCATTTTATAAATCTTGAAAACGAAAATACCAAGAGATTTAAGATTTTTGCTTATCTTCTCAATCCTCCTCACATGGAAATCTCTTTCTTCGCCAATATCCAGGAAAAACTTATCAGATGGTTTAGTTTTTTATATATACACACACAAAAAACTGTATGATTCCAATTCCGATTCCGTGGAGGAAATATGATTTTATTCATTTTCTTTTTTTAAAAAAAAAAAGAGAGTAAATCTGAAGTTTTTGAAGGATTTAACGTAATTAAAAGCAGGCATATTATACGTAATTAATTAAGCATCTATATATGCATTAATTAGCCAATAAAAACCATAATCCATCATCCTTCAAACATGTTTGCAAATCATTTTCTAAAAGAATACAGTGATTTGTGATCTTTGCAGGGATACGGGGCTAAAGTGATGTTCTCCCGCAATGCATTTCTAGTTGACATGGTAAGCACAAGCCATGGGGTTGCTCTTATGCTCGACTCCATTAAAGGTGGAGATTTATGGAAAGGGATTGATGTTTTGGTCTTCAACACCTGGCACTGGTGGCTTCATACAGGGAGAAAACAGCCGTGCGTAGCCCCTTTTAACCCTCCTAGCTACTGCTGTCATCAGTCATGTATAAAATTACTTTAACCCAGCTAGAGGGGCTAATAATTGGCTGTTTGTGTGTGTATCCTCCATAGATGGAAGTTTATTCAAGTCGGGAAAGCTAGATATCACGACATGGATCGCCTGGTCGCATTCGAGAAAGCCTTGTCTACGTGGGCTAAATGGGTCGAGACGAACGTTGATACTGCAAAAACCAGAGTCTTCTTCCAAGGGATTTCTCCAGATCACATGAAGTAAGTTCATTCATACACTCACAGCCTTCTTTCAATCTGCTGGACACAAAACTGTGCAAAACATGTTAGCTTGTCCATGCATTGCGATTGATTTCTAGCTTTTTGATTGGTTGGCGAGCAGTGGAAGTGAGTGGGGAGAGCCAGATGCAAGGAACTGTGAGGGGCAGAAAGATCCGTTCTTCAAAACGTACCCAGCAGGACATCATCCAGCACAGCTGGTTGTTGAGAAAGCAATAGGCGCAATGCCAAAGCCAGTAGCAGTGCATTTGCTCGACGTCACGGCCCTTTCACAGCTGAGAAAAGATGGCCATCCTTCAGTCTACGGCGGCCATGGTGGACACAGAGCTATGGACTGCACCCACTGGTGTCTAGCCGGGGTTCCTGATACCTGGAATGAACTTCTCTACGCAGCTCTCCTTCGAAGTTAATCATAAACACCTGCAGTAAACAGTAATTGTTTGTTTTTCTCAAACACTTTAATATTGTTTCTGAAATAAAGAAATTATAGCATTTTGGATTAAACGAATCTCCTTAAACATGAACATGCCATAATAAGTTTTCGACGAAGCAGTGTTATATTTTTTTATAAAATAAAATAAAATAAAAATCAGTTGAAGGAATTTTATAGTTAATCATTTCTTTTAGGCTTATATTATAAATAAAATAACACTACTGGAAAGTAGACAGATCACATTAGGGCCGGGAATGTGCATGGCCCAGTCCAAGTAAGGCCCATGATCAATTCATTAGTCATGCATCAATTGAAATCGTTTCCGCAGGTCGAGCAAAAAACAATTTTAATCTAAAACAAGTAAAAAAATTCTAAATTTCAAGTTATTGGTCAAATTAGTAATTTAAATAATATGAAAATAAAAATACAGTAATAATAAATAAAAAAACAAAAACAAAAAACGAAAAAAAAAAAAGAACCAAATTCTGAGCCTATTTAGATTATCAAATAACCCAATATTAACCTAATATAAGGTAAAAAAAAAAAAAAAAACCAAAAAAAATTAAAAAAATACAACTTGAAAAAAAAAATAAACAAAATTTAAGTGACTTTTAAACTTGATTTAATCTCTAAAACTTGCAACCCGTTAAATCATGGACTTGAGTTCAATAAGAAACAGTTAAACTCTTAACCAATTAAATTTTAAATGATGAAATTATTGAAAAAAATATTAATAAAAAACTTACAAATACCAAAAAATAAAGGATGAAATTTGAGAGAAAAAACTTAAGAAATAATGAAATTTGAAAAAAAAAAAAAATAATCAAAACAAAATAAATTGCAATTAAAATAATGAATACCAAATTGTAAATATTAAAAAATCATAAGGGATGAAATTGAAAAAACACTTTTAATTTGATATATTAAAAAAATGGTAGGGGTGAAATAAAAAAAAAATGTGAAGGGCTAACCCAATATAATAAAATCACAAAAAAAATAAGAAAACATCAAAAAAAAAAAATGAAAAAAAAAAAAAAAAAAATAAGCAAACTTAGACGAATCTCCTAAACCTAATTTAATTTCTAAAACTCATAACCCGAAAATTTGGACCTGAGTTCAATAAAAAAAGCTCAATTATCAACAAATATAATTTTGAAGGATGAAATTGTGAAAAAATAAATTAATAAAAAAACCTACAAAATAAAAAAAATCAACAAAAAGAATAAAGATAAAATTTAACAGAAAAAAAAAACACAAGGATGATGAAATTGGAAAAAAAATGATCACAAACAAAATGAAATGCAATTAACAAAATGAGGACTAAATTTGAAAGATTAAAGAATCATAAAGGGATGAAATTAAAAAAAAACTTGTAATTTGATAAATTATTTATAGATTAAAAAAATAGGGTGAAATTGAAAAAACTTATAGAAGGACTAACCCAATTGAATAAAATCAAAAACAAGAAAACAAAACATCAAAAAAGGATAAAAATTAGAAAAAAACAAGCTTCACAAAAGGAAATAAAAGGAAAAAACATCATGCAAATTCGGATGAACCTTCTAAATATATTTTAATCTTTAAAACTCACAACTCACAAAGTTATGGACTCAAGTTTAATAAAAAAAAAAAAAAGTTCTCAATACGAATTTAATTTTAAATGATAAAAAAAGTAAAAAATTACCAATAAAAAATACTTGAAAAAAAAAAACAATAACAAAAAGAATAGAAATAAAATTTAACAGTAAAAAGTGACAGGAAAATTAAAATTTTTAAAAAAAAAAATGATTCATAGATAAAATAAATAGAAATTAACATTAAAAAAAAGCAAATTAAAAGATTAAAACATCATAGGAGTAAAATTTAAAAATATTTATAATTTTATATTATTTATATATTAAAAATTAAACAAAAAAAAATTTAAAAAAAAAATTATAATACGAGCCAACTCAATAGAAAACAATATTGGTGCATGCGCTATATATGTTGTGTAATGTAAATTACAAGCATTTACAAGAAATAGAGGGCATCGTCATCGTCATCGTATCGTCATCGTCATCGTTCATCTTCATCTTCTTTTTTTGGTTGAAGTAATTTTCAGTGACTAGCTCACAACAACTTGATTAATTCTTTAAAACTTTAAAATTATTAATTAGATAAAGCTTCTAATAACCTAAAATTTTATCTTTGTTGAAATTCTTAAAGATAAGCAGAGGGTTTTCTTCTCAAATATTTATTACACAACAGCAAAAGCAGGGAATTAAGACAGTAATAAGTAGCTCAAGAACTAAGAACCCCTAGGCTAAAACTGGCACAGCATGCTAGCAACAGGAAAAGCATCTACACGTCTGGCATTCATTCCTTTAATGATTAAATTCTTCTTCTGCTTCTTCGTGATCTCTAGATGATAATCCGAAAAACCTTCTGCATCTTGTCTAATATTTAAAAATTATAATCTTTGAAATTTTAGACCTGAGTAAAATAAAATAAACTGATTTATTAATCAATTTAATTTTAAATAATAAAATTGATGAAAAATATTATTAAGAAAAGCTTGCAAAAGCAAGAGGATAAAATTTTATGAAAAAAAAAGAAAAATGAAATTTGAAAAACAATCAATCTTAAAAATGAACACAAATAAAAAAAAATACAATTAAAAGAATGAGAACCAAATTTGAAAGATAAAAAAATTGAAAATCATTTGTAATATCATAGAGCATACATGGATCAAAACAATGTAAGGGATAAAATTAGAAAACAATGGTAGGCAAATCGCAAAAATTAACAAAAGAAAAGGATAAAAACATCACCAAACTAGGCGAACTTTCTTGGTTAAAACTCATAACACGTGAAATCTTGAACCAAAGTTCAATTAAAAAGCTCAATTTTCAACCAATATAATTTTTAAAATCAATGAAAAATATTAGTTGAAAAAACTTGCAAAAGCAAAAAAAAAAAAAAACGAAAAAAATTAGGATGAAATTTGATAGAAAATAACCTAAGGATAATGAAATTTGAAAAAAAAAATTAAATGATGTCAAATAAAATAAGTAAAAACTAAAAGAATACGAACCAAATTTGAAAGATTAAAAAAATTATAGGAGGTGAAATTAGAAAATATTTGTAACGAAAAACATTTGTAATTTAAAAGATTATTTATAAATTAAAAAAATAGCAGGTGGTGAAATTGAAAAGCATTTATAATTTTATAGTTTATTAAAAAAAATAGTGATCCCAAATGTGAAGGAAAAAAAACAATTAGCAAGGGATGTTTTGAAAATTTTTGCGCAAAATTCATAGAAAGAGAGAGGAGAAGAAAGAAAAAAAAACAAAACAAAAAGGTCTTTCCTGGGGCGCAAGGGCACCATCATGTTTAGAGCACCATGATTTACCAACACTGCCTTGAAAGGCGATGCTTGTTGGCCGAACCCCCACACGCGTTGTGAATTCGTAGTCGTTGCACATGTAAACATTGCGCTAACAAGTTTGGTACAATAATGGAAAACATCTCTAATTTTACAATAACAACCCCAATGTGAAATGATAAGAACAGAATGTTTGTTTTTGTCAGTGAAAGTAGTTGCTTTATTCTTATAAAAATAAAAGGACAAAAACACCCCTATTCCTTTGAAAAATTGTAAAGACAAACAAATCTTATTTCACAGTATTTTTTTGGACAAGTTACTGTTGGGATACAGTAACTTCAAAACTTAGTTTTTTTATAGTGAAGATTTCATATGTTAGCTACGGAAGCCTTATCCACATTGATAGCTAGCTATTAGCAGGCGGCAGCCATATCAAAGCTTATTATATATGCTTTATATTTTATTTTATTTTATGCATGTCATGTCGGTATTTTATTGTTTTTTTTTAATTAATATAAGTGTTCAACTCAACTTATACATATTTTAACTAATTTTATAAATTTTAAAATTAATAATTATATATATTTTTAATAATTTTAAAAATTTATAAAACTTAAACTCATAATTTTTTAATTCTACACACAAGTTACTGTTTTTACTTTTCACTCGCATGGATGTTTGTGCGTTTTGAATCTCGAAATATAAAGTAGTGTCAAAACTCTCTCACTGAAAATGATTGATTCAAGACAAACACGCGTAGGCTTAATATAGGCTTTGTGTATAGATTTACGTACATGTAATATACGATCAATTCAATACTTTGGAAAGCTTTTGAAAATCAATTATTGCTTAAAAAAAAAAAATGACTAGATTAAAAATATATTTATTTTTTTATTTTAAAAATATTTTAAAAAAAAAATTTTTTTAATTATTTCAAGTTAATTTTTTTTAATTTTTTAAATTATTTTGATGTGTTAATATTAAAAATAATTTTTTAAATATAAAAAATATATTATTTTAATACATTTTTAAATTAAAATATTTTAAAAAATTTGCAGAACTACAATCTTAAACGGCTCTAGTGTGAATATAACATTGCAATCAAAAGAAATGTTTGACTAAATAATTGTTTAAGTTATCTAAATATAAGCTTAAAGGTGGCACTTCTATCAAATAAATAAATAAATAAATAAATATATAAGCGCCTGAGAAAAACGAATTAATTGCTTTGGAGCAAAGAGAGTCGTGTAGCGTCTGCATGGCAAGCCCGCACTCCGCTGCAAATTAATGAAGATGTATTGTCAATTATTTCTTCTATCATAAAGATAAATCTTAATTGAAAGCTAAAATATGAATTATATATACTAATAAATAATAAAAAAAAAGCTTCTCAATATCAACCAAAAATTAATATTTCACCTCGTTATGCAAGATATTATTCAACAAAATATTTATTTCCATAAATAAAAATATTTTTTTTAGAAAAGCAATGATTTAAATCCATTAATAAAAAACACAAATTCTTAGCATAACTCTGTTAGAAAATAATATAAATAATATCTTAGAACCTTATTTAACAGTTTAAGCTATTTAATTGAGATGATTATTTGACATGATATCAGAGCCCGATCATGAGTTCAAATCTTACCATCCCAATTTATTTGATAAAAATTAAACACAAGGTAATATAAGTTTGTACAAGTTTCAAGTCCAAAAATCTTTCTATAAATTATATTTTAAGACCTTATATAACAGTTTAAGTTATTGAGTTGACATGTTTTTTTTTGAAAAACTTCAACTTCTTTTCTCATCAATAATTTTTTTTTTTTAAAAAAAAGAGAATTAATTGCTCTATTGGGGGGGAGTCAAAGATCATTTATGAGGGAAAGAAGTAGTGATGATGAATTAAAAAACACAAACTCTTAGCATAATTCTGTTAAGAGAATAATATAAATTATATCTTACGATTTTATCTAACACTTAAGTTATTGGGTTGAAATAGATTATTTAACATGGTATCAGAGCCTTGATGATCAAGCACTCGTGAGTTTGAATCTCACTATCCTCATTTATTTGATAAAAATTAAATGCAAAGTAATATAAGTATGTGCAAGTTTCAAGCCCAAAAAGCTTTAATTTTGAGGGAGTGTGTTAGATAATAATATAAATGATATCTTAAAACTTTACCCAACAACTAAGTTATTGAGATTGAGATAGTTATTTGATAAACTTTCTTTTCTTTTCTCGACAATAATTTTTTCAATTTTTTTTTTTTAGAAAGAGAATAAATAATTAGGGGGGGGGGGTTCAAAGATTGTTTATGAGGGAAAGAAGCAGTGATGATGAATAATAAAAGTGGAGGTCAATTTTGAGGACTGGACAAGAGAAGCCAGCTAGCACTCACACTCTCCCCTTTGTTTTCTTTTGGCACCATGTTGGCTAGCCAGCCACCAATCACATTCATGCACTTCCTCTCATCATATTTATATATATTGCCGGCTCTATTCTACATGCATGCTCTATTTTAATACATTACGTAAACGAGTGATATTTCTTCTTTTTAATCCACATATATATACTCTATCATATATATATATATATTCAAACCAAATTACTCAAAAATAAAATATCTATTGTTCATGAGAAATTAAATATTCCTTCATTATTGAATCCTTTACTTAAATAGATTGTAATAGTAAGTTTCTTAATTAAATAATCTTAAGAACGTATCCTTAATATCAATCTGAAGAGATTTTATTTAAAATTTGAGTTTCAGAACAATATTACATATATATATAATTCAAAGAATTAAGTGTTAATTAACTAATTAGTAAAAATCAGTAATTTGATTTGGCTTGGTTTAATTCGAAAAAGAAAAGATGCTAACTCGTGAACTCGTGGTCCTAGTTACTGTTAATTTGAAGCATGCAAATATCTCGTCCTCAGCCTGCACACGGCATATGGGCAGTGGGGGCCAAAAAAAGAATCAAATGATTTCGGCCGGTTTCGCATTGCGTTTTTCAAGTTTTTTTTTTTTGAATAAGGAATTAATAAAATAACTAATATGGTTATAAAAATAATTGGATGAAAAAATTCAGATTTTAATGTTAAATATCATTTATTAACCAGTTTTATACTATTAAGTATAATTTTCAATCTAATCATTGAATTAAGATGAAATCTTAGAAGAAACTCTTAATACATTGATTTATCTTAAAGGTTAAAAATTTTAAGGATAATCGGACAAGCAAAAATATCATTCTTAATTCCTAAGATTCTTGAAAATTGTAGATCTTAATTAATTTATACTATTTTTCTGAGTGTCTGTAGCCTCTCTCTCTCTCTCTCTCTCTCTCTCTCTCTCTCTATATATATATATATATATATATATATATATATATATATATATATATTAGCAGATGCATGCATGGCTGCTCCCAGCTAGCTAACACCAGAGTACTTGCCATAACTGAGGAGCTGCCTTCAATTATATATCTATGCCTCCTCGACGGACCATAATTAAGAAACTGCTATTATAGAAGAGAAGATTCTAAGAGATTTGCACCTGCGTTTGGTGCTGGATCTGCTGATGTCAAAAATAATAAAAAATGATTGGCAGTATTTCGGGCACGAAAAGCTATTTGAACCGTACCACATAAACACGCTCTAACAGTGGATCGATCTATCACAAGGTTTACATACAAATTAAGATTATAGCATGTATTCTTCTCTTCTTCTTGTTTTTTTTTTTTTAAAAAAAGTTTTTTTTTTACACGATCGCCGGTTCATGTTATCCAATCATATATTATGCATTAATTTATTTTTTTTTATTAAAATAAATATTCAGATTAATTTACACATGTTTTTACCGGTTAATAATAAAAAAGATGATTACTGTACTCTTATAAAGTAAAAAATTAAGAAGATTGCCGACTAGCATCTACTAGAGGCCATTATTGCGACCCTTTTTTTTTTTTTTTTTTTTTTCATGGATTCCATGTATAGATATGTTTAAAATTTAATGTATAAAAATTAATTTTACAGTAATTTTAATTTAAATATATATTCTTTTAAAATCATTTAATAATATAGTTTTTCAAGATAATTTTTAGTCAGAGATATATTAAAACAATTTTTTTTAAATTTTTTTTTTTTTTGATATTAATATATTAAAATAATTTGAAAATATAATAAATATTAATTTAAAATAAAATAAAAATTAATTAAAAAAAAAACTCAAGCAAAGAAAGAGAAAGACTCAATCGTTGTCCCACGAGTGCCGACGCAGTGTTTCAAAAACGCGTAAAGGATATAAATAATATCTTTTTTGTAGTTTAGAGACTTTTGACCACCTCAAGTCAAAATCAACTCATCAATCAAATCACATATATTATTATTAATCACGGCTACACTGCTAAATCTTCGAAAAGAAGAAAAAAAACAAATCATTTTCGTTTAGATTCTTATAATATATATACATATATACAAGTTATTCATTAGATTTTTTTGTAAATTATGATTTAAAATTAAAAATTATAGTTAAAAGTTGTGTGCTGTAGTATTTTTGTCCCTGTCACTGTCGGGCTCATTACGTACGTCCATTAGAAGACAACTTTTTCTTCCTTTTTTGTAACTATGATAAAACTCTCTTTACTTCTCCAACTCTCTCATTTAAAGACAGTACTGGCCCCTATCCAAGCAAGCAGAGCTTTGAGCTAACCACAGCTGAAGAAGAAGAAGAAGAAGAAGAAGAAGAAGAAGAAGATGGGGGGGGCTTGTAATTTGGCAAGTAGTCCACAGCTGCTCCTGCAAGTATCCATCATTTGTTCCATCACTCTCATTTCCTTTGGACTTGCAGCTTCTGCTTCTGCTAAGCTCCACTTCCAAGAAGGTAATGTGATGTAATCAATACAACAGCAATATCTTCATTCCCTGACTGGATCTCCAAGAAACACAGCATCTCATTTTTCTATCTACTCTTTCCTTGGATATTAAAGAAAAATGCCCATGTACAAATTACGGGGTATGTGTTTTGCATTGCAGTTAGTGTATTAAGAGAAATAGGGAAGAAGCTGGGGAAGAAGGACTGGGATTTCAGCAAGGATCCATGTAGTGGAGAAGGGAATTGGAGCATTTTGGATGAGAGGAAAGGGTTCGAGAACAGCGTCACTTGTGACTGCTCTTTCAACAACAATTCCTCTTGCCACCTAGTAAGCATGTACTACTACTCTTCCCTCTACCAAATCCAGTGATCTGTTTGTGATTAGTTCAAGTAATGTTTTGCTTAATCTATTTCTTGGAAGGATGTCTTGGGCTATGTGCTCTAATATTTCTGTAGAAATATCTTGCAGAGCTTTGAAGTCTCAGAATCTATCGGGAATAATTCCACCGGAGTTTTCCAAGTTTCGCTACCTTAAACAACTGTGAGCAATATATCAAACATTTCTAAAGTTTTCGTTATACTGAATTGCTGTTGTTGATTATGCACTCAATTGTCAAGCAGGGACCTTAGCCGCAATCTCTTCACTGGTGTTATACCTCCCCAATGGGGAGCCTTGCGCTTGGAGGAGTTGTAAGGGCACCTACCACATCCTCTTCTCATCTCTTTTCTCAATTCAATGTAGATGGTTAACCTGAAGTTTCATACTTTCCTAACGTATCTATGCAGCTCTGTTATGGGGAATCGGTTGTCTGGGCCGTTCCCGAAAGTCCTCACCAACATGACCACCCTCAGAAACCTGTATGTTGAGTTCTCTTTTCTCTGAGTCTGCAATCATCTATGATTTTTAGAGGCAGTGAATCATCTGTTGAGGGACTTTGCCAGTCAAATCATTAATTGTAGTTAAAATTGGAAACATTTTAAAGAAGTTTTGTTAATTCTGGTTCTCTAATTTTAGTTAAAAGCATTTCATTTGTTATTGATTTGAGGCGGAGGCTGTCTGACTCTGACCACCTTGGCATGCCAAGAGGACAATGTGAACAGTTCATTTCATGAAAGTTGGCAGATCGACCTGTCCTTGGCTAGGCTTTAGAGGCTTTAAGTATGGATTTGAATCATTCAGACTGTTTATTGTGAAGTGACACTAACACATCCATTCCTGTTACAGGAGTATTGAAGGAAATCATTTTTCAGGACCCATTCCACCTGAAATTGGAAGACTGATCAATTTACAGAAACTGTAATGCCTTTTCTTCATCTCCATGCTTATTGATTCTAGATATTGTATCATATAATGTTACTAAAATTAACTTTAATGTCATTTATCTCCAGTGTTTTCTCCTCGAATGCATTGACAGGAAACTTGCCTGCAGAACTTGGCAAGTTGGTCAACTTGACAGATATGTAAGCAGAATTTCGTTTTGTTTTTTTTTTTTTTTTTTGTCTCTTTTAATTGATTTCACAGGTCTTTTAACCAAACAAACGGTGATTACTCGGCATTTTTTAAACCTTCATCTTTGGATTTGCCTCGGCTGGGGGATTTGCCGCATCTGATATGCAATCAACTTCTATCTCCACAGGAAATATAGCTGATTTTGATGCCAGGATACTCATATTTAACATGTCGGGATTGTTTAGATCTTTCATTCTTCTATGCGGATAATTTAACACAAATTCAGTGGAAATTGTGTTATTGGAATTTTTTTAAATATTGTTTTTCATATGTGTTCTTCATCATTTTATCTGAATTTTATGGTAAACAATGCTACTTTCAGAACACTCTCTGAGTTTGTATTTCTTTGGCATCTTTTAGGAGGATAAATGATAATAATTTCTCAGGAAAGCTACCTACTTTCATCAGTAAATGGACAAAGGTTCAGAAACTGTGAGTTTCCAACATTTACCTCTTTATGCTCCGTTTTCTTTCTTCTTTTTTTTTTTGATAATTGATGGATACTTTGGTTGTTAATATATTTATTACAGGCATATACAGGGTACCTCTCTCAAGGGGCCCATACCTTCTAGCATTGCTTCCTTGACCAAACTAAGTGATTTGTAAGCAATTAGAATATCTGATTTTGTCTTTTATGTATATATAATGCGTTTATTTATAGCATGTTTTCTGTTCAATGATGCTTGTAGGAGGATTAGTGACTTAACAGGAAGAGGGTCTCCCTTCCCACCACTGAGTGATATGGAATCCATGAAAACATTGTGAGTTGGAGCTCTAATCTTACGTGTTTTTCTGCTATAACTCTTATTCTTTGATTTGTATTTGACATAGATAATATATACTTGACCAAAATTTTAAAAATGCAGGATATTGAGAAACTGCTTAATATATGGAGAGATCCCAGAATACGTTGGACAGATGGAAAAACTGAAGCACTTGTAAGTGGTTCCATATAGAGGCTGTAATGATTTGCTTTTCAAAACAATCTTTGTCAATATAGTTATCATTCACTTTCTCAAGAAATTTTATTGAAAATTCCCAGAATGTTTTGGGTGTCACTAAAAAATATAAAATGAATCTCCATGATTCATGGACTATATTTGGCAAAGAGACAGATAGGCTTTTGCTATCTTAAAAATGATGAACATTTCTATAGAATTGGGGTTCTTGAGGTCTTGGTCCATCCAATGCAATTGAATGCCCTGATCATCCACTGTTGAACTTGGACAATCATTCTTGTGTGGCATCTTATGGATCGTAAACTATCACCTCTCAAGCTTTGATACTGATGTTGCAAAACTAATGGGCAGTGAACTTGAATGTGTGCCTCTTTGAACCTTAATGATGTGCTTTCAAAATTTAAGATTTTCCGTATAAATCACTGGCTCAAATGTTATCCTCGAAAACAATTTGATCATCTGTTTTTAAGCTTTCAGTTGGAAGTGCAATTATGAGCTATGGAAACACCCAATTTACTACATGACATATGCCTTGTGAAGAACCTGAAAACTGATATAAGCTGCACACATAGTTTCCTCTCATTTATTCAGTTGCCTCCTCCCTCTTTTCCCCTCTTAAGTACTTTTATTTCATACCAATGTAGAGATGTCAGCTTCAATAACCTCAGAGGAGAAATTCCTTCGACATTTATCCAACTGGCAAGAATAGATTTCCTGTAAGTTGATGTGGTGTGTATATTTATTTATTTATTTATTTCATATATTTCTTGGCTGTAAGCTTCTGAGTAGCCTAATATTTGTCATCTTTAATTTTTCTAGGTACTTGACAGGAAACAAGCTCTCTGGGTCTGTTCCTCCATGGCTTCTGGAAAGAAACAAGAATGTGTATGTGTAGTTCCTCCAGATTCATTTTCCAGCTTGAAGTTCTACTCCTACACAAAGTTCTATTCCAATCTTCCAGAACTTAATAGATGATAACGGTTTGAAGTTTTTCCATTGGTGTCTTCAGGGATCTTTCTTATAACAACTTCACCTGGCAAAGCTCAAATCCAGATGAATGTTCACGAGGGAGCGTGTGAGTGATCATTAAAATGCTTCTCTTATTTTAGGAAAAAAACTCTTATTTAACAGTGAACCATTTCATTCACTTCTGCAGGAACATAGTGGAGAGCTTCTCACCGTCAACAATTAAATCGTAAGAATTTTGAAACCTAACTCAATTATTTGTTATAAGATGTTGAAGGATATTTTCCATTTCTCCTCCTCATCATTATTTAAGAATTTAACATCATGTGTGTCAGTATAATCACTTGAAGTTTCGTTTTCTCAATATACGTTGCAGAAGTAAAGCCCATTCATGCCTGAAACAAAACTTTCCGTGTTCTGCTTCCCGAAATCAACGTGAGTAGCCTAAAATACATTTTATTCCTTAATGTCTGTGGGAGAAGCCTACCTATCACTTGATTTAACTAGTTTTCCATTTCTCTCCTTCTGTTTATATTTTCTTTTGGTAAATATATCTCTATCTAAATCCTTTTTTATATTGTCAATATTTGTCAGAACACTATTCCTTGCATATTAACTGTGGAGGTAATGAGATAACTGTCGATGGCAACACCACTTACCAAGATGATAAAGAACCAAGGGGTGCTTCTATGTTTTACTCCCATCCAAGCCAAGAATGGGCGTTTAGTAGCACCGGCAACTTCATGGACGATGACAGTGAGGCAGACGCCTATACTAAAACCAACAAGTCTGCTATATCCAATGTCTCTGCTACCATTGCACAACTATACACAACAGCGCGTGTTTCTCCCCTTTCTCTCACTTACTACGGACTTTGCCTCATGAATGGGAATTACACAGTAAAACTTCACTTTGCTGAGATTATTTTCACAAATGACAGTTCATTAACTAGTCTTGGGAAGCGTATATTTGATGTTTACATCCAGGTAACTAAACTTTTGCACACGATTCTAAAGAAATGAGTAAGCCTGAATTTTATATCCATACTTGTTAACTAATTATTACTTGTGCCAAATCTGTGAATATAGGGAAATTTGGTTCTGAAAGATTTTAATATTGAAGATGAGGCTGGAGGTGTTGCCATACCCCTTGTAAAGACATTCATTGCAGCAGTAACACATCATACATTAAAGATCCGTTTGTATTGGGCTGGAAGAGGGACAACAGGCATACCACTTAGAGGAATTTATGGTCCTCTAATATCAGCTATATCGGTAGACCCGAGTAAGTCAGATTCAAAGTTCATCTTCACTTTAAATGTCATTGCACTTGAAAGTTGACAGCTTAAACTTTAAAAAGTTCTGAAGCTGTAATGGAAAGTTTGGCTAGGCCACTGTATGAATCATTTCCCATAAAAGTGAAATTTGTTTCTGGTAATGTCTTCCAATGAGGTCCACTCTGGTCAGGTAGCTAACACATATTTGATGTCCTTCCATCTCTGTCCCCGTCATTTGTTGCATCTGAAAAATGTATACGAACACATGGCATAAGGATCTATGTTACTTGTAATTGCACGTTGACAATTGTATTCAGCAAGGTTTGCTAAAAATGCTGAACAGATATTGGTTTTAGAGGCTAGGGGATGAAATATAATGACTTATGAATGTCCCAAGCCATAGGACCGATTCCTAAAATCAGGACTGAAGTACTTTTACTACTACTACTGATACCTTATGATAAAAAAATTTCAACTGTGTTTTAAACCATCCAATTAACTGATATGTTTGTATCTAGTGAGTTTCATTCTTTAGATTTATTCTTTTACTCATTACTATAAATTGACCCATTGATAGCAGTTTCTCTACTTACACAGACTTTAAACCACCTTCAAATGGTAGCAAAAGGAATGTAGTGATCATAGTGACTGGAGCAGTAGCTGGAGCAATTTTCCTTGCCTTTCTGGTACTAGGTGTCATGTGGAGAAATGGCTGCCTTTGTGGCAAAGCCGCTGCAGATAAAGGTATAGGTATTTCTTTTGGGCTTCTTATAAAGGGGAACAAAATATAACAAGTTTTCTTGGAATCTTGGATTACCAAATTCAATCCTCAATTCTCATTGCATTTTCCCTTGAAGATTTTCTGTGATTTCCCTAAATGTTCTCCTTTAACATTTTCCTGTGAACTGAAAATACTCTTTGATATTCTCTTAAAGATACTCATAATAGAACTTTTTCTATGATCATTTAAATATTCTCTAACACCCAAAACTGTGGTCTGACAGAGCTTAAAGGCCTAGATCTGCAAACAGGACTATTCACGCTAAGACAGATGAAAGCTGCCACCAATAACTTTGATGCGGAAAACAAAGTTGGGGAGGGTGGTTTTGGTTCTGTTTACAAGGTAACTGCATGGTTGATAGTTTCTTTAATCTGTCCTAAATATGTTCTACAAGTTGGCGGTAGAAAAACAACTACAAGAATTGGTCAAATGTTCTCCATAAATTTTTGGATTCTTTCTAGTTTTAGATGTAGGGCAGCAAATAAAGAAAGCAGTGCTAATTATTAACTGTTAGCCATAAGTTTGAGTGGGAACTTTTCATTATTGAATGCAGGGTTCACTATCAGATGGAACCGTGATTGCAGTCAAGCTACTCTCCTCAAAATCCAAGCAAGGAAATCGTGAATTTGTGAATGAGATAGGAATGATATCTGCACTGCAACATCCGAATCTTGTAAAGTTGTATGGATGTTGTGTTGAAGGAAACCAATTGATGATTGTATATGAGTACATGGAAAATAATTGCTTATCCCGTGCTCTTCTCGGTGAGTTATTTTCTTTCTTCTATCAGAAGCATTTTGAACAAAGGCATTTTGTTTGGGATTCAAAAATTGATTGTGTTTTTTCTCCCCCATTGTTTCAGGGAAGGAAGCAAAGTTCAGAATGAAACTGGACTGGCCTACCAGGCAGAAAATTTGCCTGGGTGTAGCTAAAGGTTTGATGTACCTGCATGAAGAATCAATAATAAAAATTGTGCATAGGGATATCAAAACTAGCAATGTGTTGCTTGATAAGGAACTCAATGCCAAGATTTCTGATTTTGGTTTGGCAAAGCTAAATGAAGATGACGATACCCACATCAGCACTCGCATTGCTGGAACCATGTAAGTCTCCACCAGGACATTGTATATTTTCAAGAAAGAATCTTTATCTGTGATTTTGTATCTTATGTCTCAACCCTCTTTCAGTCAAATCTCGGGTTTCCTATAGATAGGCCTAAACCCATTTTTCATATGGTGGCAGACATAACTTTTTCCAGTAGACACCATCAAGGCTTTGAGCCTGCAACCTATTGCATTTTTTTTTATGATCATAAGCCCTAGCATTTACATCTCTTGATCTTTTATATTATCATATCATTAAATAGTGACTGTTTGAGAACAAAAACCAGGGATTGTGTAGCAAGCTGAACCACCTTTTTTTATTTTTCAGTGGTTATATGGCTCCTGAGTACGCAATGCGTGGCTACTTGACCAACAAAGCAGATGTTTATAGCTTTGGAGTTGTTGCTTTGGAAATTGTCAGTGGAAAGAGCAACACAAACTACAGGCCAAAGGAGGAGTTTGTTTACCTTCTTGATTGGGTAGGTTTATACTGTTTTAAGTTTTCTGTTTCCTTCTGTCAGAAAGTGATAATCCCTTGTTTGAAAGCATCACATACTAAACAAATCATTTTATAGGTTTCTTATCAATCTTTGCATATAATAATAATGTTTCCCATGAATTCTCAAACTATTCAACCTCATAAAAGACTGTTGTCTTGTCAGCCAAGGAAGACCGATAACTTACGTCTACATTTGTCGTTCTTTATTTCCGCTGAACTTCCTAAACACATTTTACAATAATGAATACACTTGGATTTATCTGGGATTTTGTCAGGCCTATGTTTTGCAAGAGAGAGGAAGTCTTCTGGAGTTGGTCGACCCAGAATTGGGGTCAGAGTATTCTTCAGAAGAGGCCATGGTGATGCTAAATGTGGCTCTCTTATGCACCAATGCATCCCCAACTCTCAGACCGACAATGTCTCAGGTTGTGAGCATGCTCGAAGGCCGAACTCCAGTTCAGGACCTTCTTTCTGATCCTGGGTTTTCAGCAATCAACACAAAATACAAGGCTATAAGAAACCACTTCTGGCAGAATCCAAGCCAGACCTATAGCATGTCTATAAATGAGTCGTACCGTACTGATTCCACAAGCTCAGGCGTAGAACCAGAAGATGCCGGCCGTCTTCTGAGAGTTAGTTCGGTAAAATCTAATACGTAAATGCTATTATCATAAGCATTATCTTGAACTAAATTGCAGAGGTGGGAAAAGTCCCAGCGTATATTCTTTGTTTGTAACATAGCTAGTCTCATCTTTTAACGAATTCTCTTGAGGTTTGTTTCAACTGGTAAGCATTGCAAAGAGAAATTGAGTGGATGCTACTGACAGGAGTCGCAGGACCAGAGCATAGATGGAACATAGAATGATGGAATATAGGTTCTCTTATAAGTTGTACATATATAAATAATAATTTTAAATAAAATATAATTAAATAAATAAATTTATTATTAATTCAATAATTAATTGATTTATATTTGAAGATCAATCATAATGTTTAATAACCTCTCATGATCTTTTAAATATTAGACAAGTTATAAAACCTTTCAATGACCAGTTTCTTAGTATAATGATTATATTTTCATCAATAATGTTTTGATTTAGACATTATATCATGAAGTGTGTCTGTTTTGTCAAATTATATTTGTTTTCAACATTATATTCATTGATTTTATTAATGAGATTTGAAACTTCTTTTGAATCTTATTATACATTGTATAATAAATTACAATCAATACTAATTGAGAACAAATGAAATATTTTCTCTAATTCATGAAGGGTGAGAATTCTCTTTTAATGACATAAATATCTTTATATAGTTTATATTAGGGGTGTTCAAAATAACCGATTAACAGATAAAACCGAAGAAAAATTAACCGAAAAAACCGAACCGAAATGAAAAACCGATTAAACCGATTGTCAAAACCGTAAATTTTATCAGGTCCGGTTCGGTTTCGGTTTTGAACCAGAAACCGGCACAAACCGAACCGGACCCATAAAAGCCAAAAGTCACAAAAAATTTTGAGGTATAAATAGTTAAATTATAACCTAACCCTAACAGTTAACATAACTTCACTGCCTCTCACAAAAAAATCGCCGGCTTGCTTGGGAAAATTCTCAATCTTCCTCTCAATTAATTCTCAATCTTTCTTTCCCAGTTTCCAAGAGCTTCTGAGCATAACGAATCGAAGCCGAAGACGGATCAAGGTAGCTTGCCTGCCAACCCGATAGGCGAAGTGCCGAAGGATGGAGCGTGCAAAGTCGATCGTGCTCTTTCTCTCTTGTGGGTTATTGGATGAGCTTTCATTTTTCAACATCACTCTTTTCCGCCTCCAAATGCAGAGAAAAGCACCAACAAGAAGCACATCGTTTTACAACATCGGGTCCTTTCTTCTATCACAAGAAGCACACAGAAAAGCACCAACAAGAAAGTTCCATGGGAATGAATTTGCGGTGTTTAACCTACAAAGAGCTAGAGGATGCTACAAATGGATTCAATGCTGTAAAATCTATATTTTTTCTATTTTCTTCTCTTGCTATATAAAAAATCCAGTTTCCTAGTTTGAAAATAAAATTTTAAAGCCCGATTTAATGTAAATTAATTTTAAAAAACAAAAAAAAAAACATATATGATGCGATTAGATTTCTCGGTTTTTTGCCAAAAAAAACCGGATTTAACCGAACCGGACCAGTTCGGTTTGAACCGGTTTTCGGTCCGGTTCGGTTAATATTTCACAAAATTAATGTAATTCGGTTCGGTTGGTTTTTTGAGTCTAAACCGAACCGAACCGAACCGTGAACACCCCTAGTTTATATTATACTCAATATCTATTCATTTGTTACCATGATTAGGACAATGTATAACAAAATCAAAACATAACACTTCTATATATAATAGAATATAGTAATCTTAAATCTAAAGATCAATTACATAACCGTCACATTAGCCTTTCCACAGACAAGAGTGATCTATTTATATGGAATTTTCATGGGGGTCAGCTCAATGCTCATGTTATCTTGCAAACACCTACATATTAGTTCTAGGTATACCTCATACCTAAACATATGAGAACATTCATTTTTTTTTTATATATAAAAAATATAATATGTATTAGTTTTAACAACTCTAATTAAATCTAGTTTTAATAGAATATTGACCAAATCATTTAGAAATAATGCTTGGATGTAACAAGAATCCTATAATTATAACAACTTTATAATTTCCTTTACAAAATATTTTTTATCCCAAGAACTTTATCTTTACTCTAGATTAATTATTAAAACATTATATTCATTAATAAAACATTTAATAAATATTAAAAATTTATTAATAAATTAAATATATTTATTTGAATAAAATTAATATGGAAAACACATACACTAACAGTACGCATACAAGAAATATTGGGCCTTTAGTTTTCCGGATATCTAGTATAGACTCAACTCAACCATACAAGGAAAGCAACGCAAATAGAACTCCCCAACCCCCATGGCCATAGCAACAAGCTCCTCCTCATAATTTTTCCCAGCAACACGAGACATGACCTGGAAAGAAGAAAGATGTCCATTTCTATTTCCTTCCATGAGAAAAAAAATCAGCTTGAAAAGAGGAGTTTTTTGCATATCATACCGTAGGCACTGCTATAGTGTTCAATTCTCTGTTTATGGAACAACAGACATTGCAGTGAAGGCTGAAGCTTCCATCTAAACATGTAAAAAACGCTCAGAACACCTCTAGAAGCAGCATTTCTTCATCTGCATTCCGGTCAAGGGGGGAAAAGAGAGGAAGATAGAAATGAAAATGAATAAAACTAGCAGGCCTTGACTACTTGCTGTGGAATTGCAACCCGGATTCAAAGTATTAATCGCTAGGAGTACGTGGTTGTCTGGTTATTGTAAGCTTTTGAAATTGTATTGTTTAAAACTTTACTTTTTTTTATTTAATTTTTTTATACTTTTAAATTGTCTTGAGCAGTGGAGTGAAGATTCCCGCGAGTACGGCTATGTCTTTTTAGAGCGTGTTTGATAGTATGATAGCGGTTTTTTTTTTAAATAATTTTTTGTGCTGAAATGCATGCTAATGATGTTTTTTTATTTTTTAAAAATCATTTTTGATATCAACACATCAAAACGATTCAAGAAATATAAATCACACTTAATTTTAGCAAAATAAAAAAAATTTCAAGATTGATAGGAACACGATTTGCACCGCATTCCCAAACGTGCATACGTGTAGTGGTATGAACAAGACCAAACAAAAACATGGTAAAGATAAATATAGTTTATTTGTTCATAGTTTAATTTTATTTTGTATAAATTATTAGTTTAAATTCTATAAACTTTAAAATTATTAAAAATTTATATGGTCATTAATTTTAAAATTAATAAAATTAGTTGAAACATGTATAAACTGACTCAAATAACCATGTTAATAATAATTAAAAAAACCTGATAATGACAGGTCCCATATAAGCCATAACAGTGGACTCCTCAAAAAAAGGTTGAACTTTAAGAGTGTGTTTGGTATTGCGGTAGCTGTTGTGGTTGTGGTTTGAAAAAAGTTGTTTTATAAAAAGTACTTTTAGTTGAGGTTGATTTGAAAAAAATAAGTGTTTGGTTAAAACTGTGGTTGAAATTGAGGTTGAACAAAAAGTAGTTTAATGTGTTTGGTTAAAAATGCTTTTAAAATTGAGGTTATAAAATAATTTAAATATATATATATATATATATATTGATAGTTTTTAATTTAAATATTGTAGATTTAATTATTGATATTACATCATAAAATAAATAATATTTTATATAAAATATTTTTTATTATTTCATTAAAATATCTACAATTCTGCAAATGCTACGTCATCAAGCGATCTTTGTCTAATTTATGTAGTTTTATTGAATAATATTAAATACTAATTTTTCAAATAAAATACAATTAAAATAATAAAAAATAATTTTTATTTTACTGGATCGAACCTGTTTTAATATATTTTAAGTTTTGGACCGAAACCGGTTCGACCAAAATAATATAGCACGCTACACTATTAACCCGAACAGTGCATCATGCTGCACTCTCCATGTAAATTAATTAGCTTCAACAGTGCAGCATGCTGCACTATTCACGCAAATTAATTGGCATGAACATGCTGCACTATTCATGCTAATTAATTTGCGTGATGTGCAAAAGCATGGTGCAGAGAGGAAAAACACGACAAAATGCATGTAAATTCTACTTTAGCAAAATCATGTTTTTAATGTAGATAATGGTAGGGCCTACGTATAAAAACCACGGCTCATTTCTTAACCAAACACTATGTTGTCACTGTTGCATGCTAAACGCAGCCACAAACTCTTAGTCAAACGGACTCTAAGAATTGGCAACGAAAATCTAACATTAAATAAAGGGCTAGCACCAAAATTTAGATAACAAAATGCTTTGGTGTCAAGATCTCGAAATTTCCAGATATCCTCTGGATTTTGGATAGAATTTGCTGTGAATGTTAGGAAAGAAAAACACAACTTGAAATTTTCCTCTTTCGTATGAAAATGAAAAAAGTTACTTTGTTGCCAAAAAAAACTTGAGATGAATGGGCAAGGCGGCGCTTAAGCAACTAGATGTTTGCCCTCTTTCTATAGTCTTTTAGTTTTTTTGTTTTTTTTTCTTAATTTTTGATTAAAATTTACTATATATAAAACAATTAAAAACTATATTTAAAATATTATTCAATTCAATATCATTCAATTTTGGCATAGTTTTCAAATAAGACTATAGCCTTTTAGGATAATATTAGTACTTATTTCACTAATTATTATATTTTTTAAAAGGAGATCTTGAATATTCAATAAAATATTTTTTTACATAATTATCTCAAATAAAAAAAAATTATTGAGACTTTCTTTTTAAATCATTATAAGTTTCTTTTTTAATTTTTTTTGATAAATAAATATGTTTTCATTAAATCAAGAAAAAAATCTTAAATAAAAAAAAAAACGAAGTTTAGATTAAAAAATATATTTTTAGTCACTTACTTCATATTATTGAATTTTTTTTTTAAAAGAAAACTCATTTGAATTGTCTTTACTTTATATTTAAATAACATGATACTAATATAAAAGAAATAAAAAAATAATTCATCCACCAAAACATATGTTTTTTCTTCAAAAATTTAAAACCGTTAAATTTTATACAAATATTTTTTTTAAATTATACAAAAAATAAATAAAAATATTTTTCAAAAATCATCTCGTGTATAAATAACGAGGTGGCACAAAATAAACACAAGATTTATGTGAGAACACATTTGACACGGAATGTTGCAGTACGTGCTTAACACTAGCGTAAGCAACTACCTCAGCAAGTCATTACTCTTTCATTCGAACACATCTCCGCGTGTAACTCTTATCTCTTCTCTTCTATTTAAGGAAAGAAGGAGAGTGTCTTGTTCTGCTTCTGTCTTTGTTTTCTTGGTCTTCCTTTTCTTTTCGCCAAATTAATAAATGGCTTTGATGGAAACGTTTTATCTCTCACACGGAGCTCCAACACTTGCCATTGATGAAACCGTACCTGCCAGAAAATTCTTCCAGTCATGGCAACAAGGTGTTTACAGAGAGAAACCAAGTTCCATTCTCGTTATTTCTGCTCATTGGGAGACTGCACAACCTACTGTTAATGTTGTTGATCGGAATGATACCATTTATGACTTCTATGGCTTCCCCAAACCCTTGTACCAGGTACTCCTGATCAATTCTTTCTTCCCAAGTTTTTTGCTTTTAGATTTCTGCGAGGTTTTGTTATCTGGAGTCATCTGATTTCACGCATCTATGGATGGGAAGGTGATTTTTTTTAGAAAAAGGAAAAAAAGGGTGTATGATCCATTTCGATTTCACTGTTGAATTTGTGTTGATGGTAAACATGCTCCTGATCTGTAAGTAGTTTGTAGAATTTGAGGCACCCCTTGAAGCCATTATTGATTTGTTGAATTAAAATGATTGTTACATCAAGATGATTCTGTAGAAGCAAACAGGATCTAATCTACCATGAGTTCTCAAGTCTTGTGATTTTGTTTTGGAAGTGAAGGCAATCCAAGACCTGAAGAACTGTAATTGATTATTGATCTAAATTCTAAACAGGATTGTTTACAGGACTAGGGTCTAGGTAGGATCAAGAGGAGGCTTTGTTTGTTTCAGTATCGATCAAATCATGATTTCCTAATGCTATTTTGCTTTTCTTAGATCAAGTATACACCACCTGGAGCTCCAGAGTTGGCGAAGAGGGTGAAGGAATTGCTTTTGGCATCTGGCATTGAGCATGTTGATGAAGATAAGAAGCGAGGGCTTGACCACGGTGCTTGGGTTCCATTGATGTTCATGTATCCCGAGGCTGACATCCCGGTGTGCCAGCTCTCCGTTCAATCCGATAGAGATGGCACTCACCATTACAACATGGGGAAGGCTTTGGCCCCTCTCAGAGAGGAAGGTGTCCTCATCCTCGGATCCGGCTCCGCTGTGCACAACTTGGGTTCCAGGCTACCTGATGGCAGTCCTGTTCCTTCATGGGCGGTGGAGTTCGATAACTGGCTTAAAGATGCTCTTATTGAAGGAAGGTAAATGTCTCCCGGAAAGTTGCTTGTTTCTCCTCTGGCATTCTCTCTACAATCTCTCAATCCTTTCATGGATTTTGTCTTTCATGCATTAATGTTTTTCAAAATAGAAGCAGAGGGAGACATGTCCCCTCTCTTCCCCCTACTGTCTCCGTCTCTTCTGTCCGCCGGACACCATCTGAGGGATTTGATACGATCATGATTCTTGCTGCTTTCATATTTGTTGCTGACACTTTCTAGTTCCACCATTGCTGCGGCTGGTGTCTTCTCATTAAATCTTCACCATTGAAGTTTTAAGTATCCTTTTTTGTGCAGATATGAAGATGTGAATCACTACGAGTCGAAGGCACCACATCCAAAAATGGCTCACCCTCGGCCGGACCACTTCTACCCACTGCACGTAGCCATGGGTGCAGCAGGTGAAGATTCCAAGGCCAAATTAGTGCACAGCAGCTGGACTGATGGCACCCTTTCTTATGCTTCCTACCAGTTCACAGCGCCTGAATAAAAAATCTTCAACATTACAAGTGCTGCTGGAGTTCTTGTGGACATGAATTTATGTTTTTTTTGTTTTTTTTTTAACTAAATATTATGTATTGATGTTACTAAATTTCAGTACATGTTATAGAGATATAGGGTGATTGAGACGGTGCAGGCACTGATCCAGGATATACCTATAAATTATTTATTTAATTTATTTCTCAGCTTTTTTTTAATCTCAAGTTTTATTTAAAAAAATAGCTCAGGAATCTTCTAGTAAAGTTCCGGCACGCTAAACACGTGTGCACTACCCGGTTGGTTGCCCAGAGAGAACAGTGGCGGCGGACAAGAAACAGGGTGCTGCTGATCTAAGATTTTCCACCAATAAATCCAAGGGACGAAGGATAAGATCTAGCAGCTAATTAATTAAATCTGATCTCATAATCCTGGTCGTCCACTGATTGGGTGCTGGAAAAAAGATTTGAAAAGACCCAATCACATTCAAGAGAAGTGATATGTTTGTCTTTGAGCTCGTTTGGGTACGCGTTTGCGTTCCTTAAAAAATACATGACAATGCTGTTTGGTTACAAATTATTGAACAATTAAAATACTTGGATCCCACCATTTACATGCGGTTGGAACATGATTTTTTAAAATCAGCAAGATACTGCTTTTTTACGAGTTTCAACAATATTCATCAGTGAATTGCACTGTTCATGTGAACAGTCCAATTCACTTGCACTGTTCACGTGATTTTTTTTTTTAAAGTGTTTTAATTTTTTTAACAGTTTTTTTTAATAATTTTTTTAAAAAAAACTAGTTTGGAGTGAATTAAATTTACTTACATTGTGATGTAAGCAATATTTTTTTTCTGAAAAATTAGTATAAAATGAATTAAATTCACTCAATTTTATACATGATAATGTTTTATCTAATTTTATTACATGCTCATAAAATTATAAAAACTGTAGTTCTTATTGGCTGAATTTTGTACATATTGGAATTATAAATAATTTAATGGAATAATAAAAAATATTTTATATAAAGTATTATTTATTTCATAATGTAATAGGAGTAGTTAATTCTACAATATTTAAATTTAAAACCATCAATATTAATATATATTTTTTAAAATTATTTTATAAGCTCAATTTCTAAAGCATTATTAACTAAACACATTAAACTACCTTTTCTTCAACCTCAATTTCAACCACAGTTTTAACCAAACATCCATTTTTTTAAACCAACCTCAATTAAAAGTACTTTTTATAAAACAACTTTTTTCAAACCACAATCACAACAGCTACCGCAATACCAAACAGACTCGCATTTGGTTTTTCAAAGGCAGAGAGGGCTTCGCATTGCTCGACGTTGACAAATTGATATCTTTTAGGAATATTTGTTTTTTAAAAAAAAATAATTTTTTTTTAAAATTAATAATTTTTTAGTGTATTTAAATAATATTAAAAATAATTTTTAAAAAATAAAAAAATATTATTTTAATATAATTTCAATTAAAATATACTTTAAAAAAATAACCATAACTGTATTTCACACACGTTTTTATTTTGCCAATAAATAGAATAATTAAATAATTTAATTAATTATGTTCTAGTTTATGATTTTTTTTTTTGATGGATGTCGTGTACATAATGAATGGATTGGACTGGTAAAGGGTATCGCCTTGCACATGGCTTTGGGTTGCGTGAGAATTGGCACACGCATTTTGATAGGCCGTGTTTTCTTTAGTGCGCTCATAGCTGAATCTGCTAAAAGAAGGCGCAAATATTAATTTTTTTTTTTAACATATTTTATCAAGTTAATTTTTTAAAAAAATTGACTTATTTGAAAAAAAAAACCAGAAATCTTGGGTATGATGAATATTTTTTAAAAAAAAATCTAAAAAGAGAATACACACACATATATTAGCTATGATCGCAAATTATTTTTAAAAAAGAACCTTTGGTATGTTGAATATTTTTTAAAATCAATTCATAGTATAAATTAAAAATATTATGTAAGTATCTAATTAAATAAATCAATAATTATTTATGTAAATAAATAAAAATACCCTTCATGAACCTAGGAGTCACGAAAAAAACTATGAGGAAAGTACACAAATGCACCTAGATACATACCTTGATTTTTGTCTTTTATAAGAGTATTATCGTATTTCCTATTGTTTTCTAAAATATAAAAAAAAACCAAAAAAAAATCCTTGATAAACAAATTTAGGTTTTTTTTTTACCTCAAGGGTAAATTAGTATTTTAACTATTTCAAAGTTTTTGAAATGAGTAAATCACTATGTCAATTTTAGGAAATTATTAAGTTTAGGGGTAAAATCATATTTTAATCATGCAAAAAAATTTGAAAAATACAAACATGGTCCCAAATAATATTTTTTTAATGACTAAAGGACCCGTGAAAATAATAAAATTACCCTTAGGACCAAGACAAATTTATTTCAAATATTATAGGGTAAAAAGATAATTTTACTATAATAATTCATAATAAACTATATCTTGTGTTAAAATAATTTTAAAAAAATCACACTATACGTTTTTCTTAGTTTTAGGTGTTAGAAGTGCAAATTTACAATATAATTATTCATTAATTATGCCAACTTTATCCGTGCATATATCTCGCGTTCACATATTAGAATGTCATGTTCATTGTAAGTAGCTATAAAATTGTAATCATGTGAATAACCATACACAATTCCACTTTATTATTGTTTCATATAATCTAAATATGTACAAACGAATAATAACACATAATATAATATATATACACAAAAAATAGTTCTATGATATTAAAAAATAATATCTTCATAAATATACTAAAAAAATATTTCAATTTTGACGGAGAAACAATTTATTTAAATAATATATTGAACTGATTTATATTAATCTTAGGTGATGAGTGTTTTAGGAACCAATAAGTATTTTAAAAAAATTAAATATTCAAATAAAAAAACAATGATTAATTAAAGATATACTTAATTGGTTATACAATTGTTTTTAAAATATTTACAAAAGATATTATTACTAAAAAAGGAGAATAGAGAATATTGAATAATTAGGTATTTTATTACAATACAAGATAAAATGTTTTTAACAAGTGTAATAGTCAACTTATTTCAACTTTTAAAGGCGAAGTGTGTACTTACCCCCCAACTATTATTTAATTCCAATTGGCCCTTCAAACAAAAAATAAATCTCCAATTAGGTCCCCATCCATTGGACATTACCCAATTAACCCTTGCCTTTAAACTTTATTACTGGAAAACAAAACACACCTATTTGTCTTAAAATGACCTTTTCTTCTGTGATTTTTCGTCGTAGGGCTTCAATGGGTAATGTTTGATGGATGAAAGTTTTAATTGGAGTTTGTTCATGACTCTTTCAGGAAAAAAAAAACATTTTATTTGTTTTAGTTTTCTTGAATAGATTGACATGAGCTACAAGTAGCAATTTGGAGGAAGTTGTGATAAGAGCAAACCACAATTTAATGCAATTTCACATCACGTTAACGATAAACTAAATTAAAACATTTCATGTGTAAAGTGCAATTGAAAGATCCTCTTTCGATTAAAACTAGATAATTATCTGTATTACGCTGTGGATTGACTTAAATTTTTGTTAAATATAAAACAAATATTCAAGTATTGTTAACATATTTTCTAGGAAAAAGAAAAACTATGTGGGGTTGACCCAATACAATTTAATCGACTTTTCTTGTTAAAAAAAAAACAACCTAAATTATTAGTTAAAAAGTAGTATGATTAAAAACAAAATCAAGATGATATTTTTAAAAAAACATTGAGACGTCAACATATTGAATCAGTTCGAATTTACTCGGATAAACTCAGGTTAACAACTTGTTAAATCCTTAACCTAGGTCATAGGACCCTAAAACCCTGTAAAAAGCAAATAAAAAGAATTATTAAGTCTAATTTTCAATAAGTTCGATGTTGAAGGATGAAATTGAAAACAAAATTCAATTCAAAAAATAATCTAAGTCAACTCGGGTTAACTTGTTAAACCTGAGTCATGAGATTAAGATAACCTCATAAACAAAAATCAAAACAAATTACGAAACTCAATTTCTAATCAACCCAATGTTACAAGATGAAATTGAAAAAAAAAAACAGAACACAAAAAACCACCTAAGTCAACCCGAGTTAACTATTAAACTTGTGACTCGAGTTATAAGGTCAGGATAACTTCATAAAAAACAAACCAAAACAAACTATAAAGCTTAATTCCTAATCAACACAATGTTAAAGGATAAGATTGAAAAAAAAAACATTCAATTAAAAAAAGAACAAAAGAAACCTAAGATAATCGAGTTAACCCATGACCCGAGTTATGAGACTGTGATGACCTCATAGAAAGAAAATAAAAATATAAAACTCAATTATCAATCAATCTAATTTTGAATGATAAAGTTGAGAAAAAATCCAATAAAAAAAAATAAGAAAATGATCAAAATCAAGTTGAGTTAACCTGTGAAACTTGGATCATGAAATTGAAATAACTCTTTAAAAAGTTAATCAAAATAAATTAATAAAGTCCACTACTAAAGAATGAGATGGAAGAATATAATCTTGAGGACAAATTAAAAAAGGAACAAAACATATCATTGTTAATTGTTATAGTTAAATTACAAGGGATTTAGTATAAATTAATTAATAATAAATTGAGTAAAACGATAAAAATAATTTATTTTAATAGAGAAGTATGCTCTCTCCCATCTAATTAAAATGCATTCCTTCCTTCATTCATAATACAAAAACACAGGAGAAACATTATTGGTAGGCAGAGAAAGCTTAAAATATTTATTTGACATAGGTTTAATTAAGCTTTATTTGTTTTTGTATTTTAAAAGTAATTTTTAAAAAAATTTAATTTTTATTTATTTTTTTACTTTAAATTAATATTTTTAGTAGTTTTAGATTATTTTGATGCGCTGATATTAACAATAATTTTTTTAAAAATAAAAAATATATTATTTTAATATATTTTTAAATAAAAAATATTTTAAAAATTAACTATAATTATAACTCCAAAGGACGCTCGAATGCTTTCTTCCCATTAGCAGCCCCATAAACACAAGCGGTCCAACGGGAGTAGCTGCCTCGTATAGTTTTTTTAGCTTTTAATTGTCCATGAGATATTGAGTTTCAACCTTTCTTGCAAAGGAAGCTTTTGCCTGCTTGAATGGTAGATTTTTTTTTTTAGGTGATGTTGGTTGTTTTTTTTTTTTTAATTTTTTTAATTTAAAAATATATTAAAATTATTATCTAATTTTAATATATTTGAAGACTATCAAATTCATCATTTGTTTCAGCATTTGGAGACTACTTCTTGCTTCTTAAATTATTATCATCATTTCTTCAACCTTTCCACACACCATAATCATAATATTAATTCACTATATGTATAGGATATTAAATGTTTTATTGTATAAACTTCAAGTGTCGATTTCGTAGTAAAGAATTTCGAGCTTTAAAATTAATATTTATTACCCCGAATTTATGTAAGAAACTACGTGATTTATCTTGAACATGGATCAAGATGATTACTCGTAAGCCATATCATCATGAACACACGGTAGTGTAGAGTTGTGATTGCCGGCCAGATGCCAAATTGACTACCGACCCACATATTAGAAAACACCAGATTGGAGACCAGATGTGAAATTGACTACTCAACAAAAACAACGTCAGCAAGGACATCATCCTCAAGGGCAAGGTCAAACCAAACTCGCTATATATATATATATATGCTCTGTAAGAAGAGAAGCTATTCTAGTCGTTGATTGGTTAGTTTCATTCATTGAATCAAAAAGACAACACTTTTCTTTTTTATTTTTGCAAGAAGGGTTTGATGGACACGGTCTATATCTCTCATGGATCCCCAATGATGGCGATCGATGAAAGCATACCAGCGAGGCAATTCTTGAAATCATGGCAACAAACTGTTCTTAGAGAAAGGCCCAAAGCCATTCTTGTTATCTCTGGACATTGGGACACCAAAGAACCAACAGTTAATGTTGTTAATATTAATGACACCATTTATGACTTCTATGGCTTCCCCAAACCCATGTACCAGGTACTTGATTCCTTAGAGTTTTCTGTTTTTTTTTTTTTTTCTCTTTCTTATGTGGGTTGCTGAGGTTTTAGTTTGATTGGTTTTTGAGTGCTTATGATCTGACATTAGATAGAAGAACGTCTTGATTGATTGTTTTTGAAGCAGAAAGTCATCGATAAGTCTATGATCAAACGTTTAACATACACCTACTAAAGTTTCGTGGTATTATCTGCTTGTTGTTTATCTGGGTTGGTGAGATTTAAGCTTGATTAATCTCTTAGAGTTTTTGATCAGATATTTAGGTAGAAGAATGTTCTCGATTGATTTGTGTGGGCCTATTGCTTCCTTTTCATGTTTGAAGCTAAAACTCATTGTCGTAACTATGGTCAGACGTTGTACATACCCATCAGAGTAGTAGTTTGTTTTATGCAGGTGCAGATTCTTTGAAAGTTTTTCTGCTTTTTGGTTCTTGAAGGTTTTTTTTCTCATCTGCGTTATTCAGACTTTGCCCTAGTTGTAGCTTGATTAACTTTTGAGAGTGATATGATCAGATATTTAGGAAAAAGAATATATTTTTTTATTTGTTTGTATGATCTAATTGTGTGATTTGGAGTCTGAAATTGAAATTGAATGTTGAAACTGTGATTAAAATGTTGAAGATGTAGAGTAGTATCTAAGAGTTTTAGACCGTAAGGCCGATGCTGTCTGTTGCTTTCTCCTGCGTTGGAAAGTTATTAATCTGTTGAAATATTCTTACCTCGAAGAATTACATCTAGGTGATGATTGAAAGGCAAACAAAGCATTCAATTATGAGTAAGATTATAAGAGTTGCAGATCTTTCTAGCCTATGAAGTGAAGAGGTCTTGAAAGTCCTTGGATTCTTATTTATGAAAGACTATTTCTATAGTGACTCGGATATATACACGTATAGAATTATATTAAATTTGAACAGAACATCTCACAGGAAGTTTGGCTACAAATAGGACTGGCATTGGAGAAAATAGATTTATGTAGTTGGCCCCAAACCAATTAGTTAGGATTTTTGGGTTGGAACTTTTCTCTCTCTTTTTCTTGGTTAACTGGATCTTTTTATTTATGTTTCCAATAATTTTCCCCTTCTACCAGCTCAAATATACACCACCAGGTGCGCCACAATTGGCAAAGAGGGTGAAGGAATTGCTCATGGAAAATGGCTTCAAGCATGTTCATGAAGATAAAAAACGAGGAGTTGACCATGGCACATGGGTTCCTCTGATGTTCATGTACCCCGAGGCTGACATTCCAGTGTGCCAGCTCTCAGTTCAGTCAGATAGAGATGGAACATACCATTATAACATGGGAAAGGCATTGGCCCCCCTCAAGGAGGAAGGTATCCTCGTCATGGGATCTGGAGCTACTACTCACAACTTGGGGGCCATGCATCCCGATGGCACTCCTGTTCCTTCATGGGCTTCGCAGTTTGATACTTGGCTTAAAAATGCTCTTCTTGAAGGAAGGTAATTTTTTCGTCGGAAAATTCTTTGCTTATAGTATACTCTAATACGTGCAGTTGAGGACAACATATATATATTCATCCTGTAATTGATGGAGTCTTTGTGGAATTGACGGAACACATGCATTCACATGGTAGGGGCTATGGATTAGGAGGCAGGGCTATGGTTTTTGCAACCATCACTTTCTCGATAATTTCTAGTTCTAAAAATATCTGTCGTGGGCATTTTCCAATCTGTAGTTCTTGAGATCTTTGGTGTTATATCATATCGTATCAGAGTGTGTGATTGATTAGGAAATTATGTGTGTGTTTGTTTCATTGAGTTGCTGCCATCCCGTGAATTCAAAACGATCACCTTTTGTCTTCTAAGCAACTCTACTTTTAATGATTGAAGTGATTAATTTGAGTAGCTGTCCTCCTGCGAGTTCAAAACGATGGCTTGTTTTCTTCTGGGCAACTCTACTCTTGATGATTGAAGCGATTGAATTCTCTTTTATTAGGATTTAGATGTGTCTTTCCAAGATTAACTCTACTCTTGATGATTGAAGCGATTGAATTCTCTTTTATTAGGATTTAGATGTGTCTTTCCAAGATTATGTTCGATTTTTTCTCCGCATACACCACATATTGCAGATAAAATCATCATTTGGGTAGCATTTTAAATTTGAGCTGTTGTTTCATAGAATAGGTGTTGAGAATTTCAATCCATGTTTAAAACGGGCTTAACATGATCAATTCTGTGGATTTTTCAATGTATTCTATTACTTGGGCATGAAAATGCTTCCCACTCTGTCATCTTAATCGAGGATACTATCAGCTTCCACAGGTTGATTTTCATCTAAGCAAGTTTTTTTCTTTTTGTGAAGATATGAAGATGTGAATCACTATGACTCAAGGGCACCGTATGGAAAGAAGGCTCATCCTTGGCCAGACCACTTTTACCCATTGCATGTAGCCATGGGAGCTGCAGGTGAAAACGCCAAGGCGGAACTATTGCACCATAGCTGGGGCAATGGTACTCTTTCTTATGCTTCTTACAAGTTTACAGCTGCTAAATAAACCGAACATTGTGAACGCGTTCCACTTTTACACCGGAAATAGGTATACACCGGAAATAGGTAGAGTGCGAAATCCAGTGTTGTATTGCATTTGTATTTGGGAGTGGCAGAGCAGAGCTACTGTATGGGAATTTAAGAAGTGCTTGTATTCATACACACATTTATGCATTAGAAGACTTGTTTGGATTTGTGCATAAGAAAATTCAAGAATGATGAAACCTGTGTTTTCCAACTCCTTTTTTTCTTCTTCATCTTGCCCTAAAAAAAAAAAAATACTAGGTTCTATTGCTGTGCCCTAACAACCTTCCATTTGCTATAGTTTCATCTTCTTTGGGTTTGTGAATCAAAGTGGGACTTGTCTCCTTCCAAGCCTGGCTCTGCATATCTCTGTTTTTTAACAAGAAGTTGGATATATGAGAAAATCCCTTACACAAGTGATATCAAAGGTTCAGGATCATCACCTGGGTTTGGGGATCACCATGCCTTCCATCTGTTTCCTTCTTTAACTAAAAAAGGTGAAAGATAGAAAGAAAGTTGAAAAACTTTGTTCCAAATCCCAATATTTTTAAGAAATTAGGGGATGGTTTTGAGAACATCAAAGACATTTTGGGTTAAAAGAAGGTTTTTATAATATTTTCTTAGGTTCTCATCAGATCTTTATTAGATTCTTGAATGATTCAAAAAACTTTATGATATGTGAGGAGGGGTGTTGTAATTTACCATTTGATGATGGATTTGGACTGCAATAATCAACCAAATTGGCTAGAGCAATGAAGGATCATCACATACAATACGAATATGAATTTTTACAAGTTCTAGAAGCAAGAAGACATCATTGTTTAAGGTAGGCAAATTGTTGCCTTTTTGACCTAAGACACCATTAATTAACTCCATAATAGAGTAGAAAGACAGTGATTAAAGTAGAGTAGGAGCTACCTCAGAGCTTCCTTTTTGTCCATTTCCTGCCTTGCAAGCAACATCTTACACCTTATTGTATGAAGAAGCCTAAGCATGTCTCTGTGTCGGCATGTCCTCTGTCTTGCCTTTTGCATTATTATAATATATGAGCAAAGAGACCATGACTTTAATATATATATTTTTTAGCTCCAAGAGGGATATGTTACTGTATTAATTTACTTGAGAACTATGTGAAACTAATTTCATAATAGTATATAGTAGTTTTTCTTTACTACCATGATTGTGAGATGTGTTCTAATTTGGCTTTCCAGAAACTATCACAACATTTCTAACCTTTGATAATTGTATGTCTCATGTTACTATATCTATACATATATGTTTTTTGTTTTTGTTTTTGTTTTTTTTTTTTTTTTTTTTTTATCAAAAACAACTTGTCGTGTTAAAAAACTAACCCACTTTTTATAGAATATAAGCTTTCAGTGGTCTAAAAATACTTATAATTTATTTAATAATACGAATTAATTTTTTTTAAAAAATACTTTTCAAACTATTTTATCTAGAAAGTATTAAATTAATGTTTTTCAAAAACATTAAGAGCAAGAACCAAGCCTATTTAGGTCTTATTACGTTATGTCTCAAGCATATTTAAATCCTGCTGCTAGGATCCAAAAATATTTTGGGTCTTGCCAAAGTCTAGCCCAACTTGCATCCAAGAGGAAGGAGACCAGGCGCCAGATGGTGCTAGTACCACCTGGCGCTTGGTCTAACTGCAACCAATATTCAATTCTATTTTGGGTTCTGCCTTGCCAGGCCCAAGGCTAGCCATGGGCCATGCTTGTGAGTGTCCAAGCCAAAGCGCACCTGGCACTTGAGCTGTAGCAAAGAGGAAGCAACCCAAGCGCCATGTGGTGTTTGGGTTGTTTGCCCTCAGGAAAGAATTCACCAACAATGCAGTCTATAGTAAAAGTATTCGCAATGCTTTCACAGTGCAACACAATGCAATTCACAATAAATTCATTTATAGTAAACAATAGCCCGCGCTACAGTGAAACAATGATCCTTTTTAGGTCCTGTTTGTTTGTTGGAAAGTAGTTTCCAATGTTTGGTAGTGTAATGAAAAATAAGTTGGAAAACACTTTCTAGTGTTTGATTATGTCATGAAAAATGAGCTGGAAAATAACTTATTAATATTTTATTTTTCTCAAATTTATTAAAATAACGAGGAACAAATCTTACAAATTAAAAAGTTGAATAAGAATAAAATTAAAAAAAAATATAATTTCATAAATTATCTCAAATAAAATAAATAATAATCAAAATAATAGAGATCAAATCTAAAAAATAAAAAAAATTAGAACATGAAGAAATTAAAACAATAATAATTAACATTTATAAATTATTTCAAATAAAATAAGTAACAATAAAAAGAATGAGGGCCAAATTTGATAGATAAAAAACTTTAATTAAAAAATGATAAGGAAAAATCAAATAGCAATTATAAAAATTAGGACCAAAGTTAATATAAAAAATAAATTCTAAGGAATGAAATTGAAAAACAAATATTCAAAACAAAATATATATAGCAATCAAAAGTTTGAGGATCAAATTTGATATAATCAGCAAATAATATGACATTTCTAAATTTTTCACAACTTCCAGAAAGTGTTTTACGCCCAAAATAAAAGGAAAACACTTTCTTGGAAATCAAAGCCAAATTTTTCTTTGACTTGAAAGTGTTTTCCGTTGACTGGAAAGTATTTTCTGTTGACTAACTTTTCTAATTACAAACAAACACATGAAAGTTTGGAAAGTGATTTCCCGAAATTCACTTTCCGGAAAATAAACACAGCTTTAGTTATAGGTAATATATATTCAAGATAGTTATTTATTATTATTAATTTATGATCAAATTGTTAGTACCAAACTGAAATTAAATGAAACAAAGACAGAATTTACTCTTACCAAATATATGAGTGGTTATCATTTACTCCAGTTCCCTACTCACTGGCTCAGCTCATCCTGCCTTCTTAAATGAGAACAACTACTTTAACCACTGCCATTTACTCTATAGTATTCACAAATATGTCTAAATATTCTTTAATTTTCCTTCTAAACACCTCAACAAACCTTACTCAATCCATTAAAGATCTCTTCCATTTTCTTTAAATTGTTACAAAACATGTAGATTCATTATTGTGTTTTTTTGGATAATGGAATCCAGTTAGGCAGGAAGCTGGAATCTTTAGCTGGCATTATTTACTTAGTATTTTATTTTAGTTATAATTTTAAAAGTGTTTGGTTAATCAATATATATCATATTTTTATATAGATTTTTTTGAAAACTTCTTTAGAGTATTAAAAAAATTATATATATATATATATATATATATATATATATATTTCAAACTACAATCATAACGATACCAAACACACACTTTCTCGAAGTCTCCCATTTCACCACTTGAGCTATATTGCCTCAGCAACTTATAAGGATACAAACCTACCTCTCTGTTTCATAAGTAAAAAAATGATACAATAGATAGATTAAATGGTGATTTTAGCCACTTCAACTCCATTTGCAAGGCTTGTAGTTCTATGATTATATAAATAAATGGTTAGTTCATTCAAACTTGAGATTGATTATGAACCCTAAGTTTGCTTATGTTAGCTCAAGTTGTTGAGCTATACTTGTTAGAGAGTCAATTGCTCAGTCTATGGCAGTAGAACCAGAGTGGTACTGAATCTTATTAATGGAGATGGAAACCACCTTTGCCAACTATCATTCATTAATTTCATTTCTACATGGTGCGAGACTTGGAGGTAAATTTAGCTAGCTAGCAGCTGGTTATGCATAAGCACCAATAAATATTCTATAAACACTACTGTTTGGATTTAATGACATTTTCAACTATTCAAAATACTGGTTTAAGAAAAAAACCTTGTTGCAGAAAAATTAATTCTCTTTTTCCACAGTTGTGATGTGAGGCCAGGTTAGTACTGTGACTTGAGAAATGGAGAACTCGACACAGGGAGAAAGGCAAGGAAGTTTTACTCATTCACGCTATATATATATATATATATATATATATATAGGCATCTAAGATTTTGTCAATATGATATGATGGAAGGGACAAGGACTCCTCTAAAGCTAAGAAAAAATGCACTAACTTTAAGATCTACCTCTCTAGATTATAATGATTACATGCATAATAGGAAGGCAAAAGGAAGCCAGCTCAATGCCAATTACTGGAATCTCAAGATTATTACACTAGCAGCTCATCTTTGATCATTAATTAAATTCACCGTAGTTCAGTTCATTAAACAAAGCTTAAATTCACCATAGTGATTGTATTTCTATCAGATTTACAAGATTTTCTTTAAGATAATACCTGAAATTTCGTGACAGGAAAAGGGTCTTTAATCTCATTAATTTCGTAGCTGTTGCTGAAACAACCACTTGCATGACATTTATATCAGCCTCTATATATCTGACCTGACACTTTCTGACAGGCACAGATCATGTCTTCCATTTCTTCTTGCTTGGTCTTTTCTTGCTTTACTATTTCCACCAAACAATTGAAGTGTGTTTCTGAGATTGGCCTGTCCATGCCCTAAAAGCTAATTGCTATATTGTTGACAGTGCAAGCAAAGAAAGCAAAACCATCCCAGTTTTTAATTCTATCCTTGCTGCTAACCTCTCTCATATTTGTCTTTCTCCCTCGGCTTTCTTCATAAATTAATCACTACCATATAGCCTAGAACTACTGTTAGTTCCTCTAGTTATATAAATAAATGTATATATAAGCTCTAGTTACAAGTTTCTTTGCTTCACTTGCAAATTTCATCACTAATTTCTTGTATTAATAAAAAGCATATAGTGGTGAATGTGTGTCATCCGTCCTTTTTGTCTGTCACCCTATCCTTTTCCCATCAGATACATTTAAGCTGAGCATATATTTCCAAGAGCATCCAATGTTTTTATAGGTTTTCTCAATCAGTGTTTGGCCCATCTTCATTGATCATGTTCACCTCATCAGCCCCATTCTGTCAGTTTCCCATGGCTTAGGCATTTACTCCCTTCACTGGCTTTTCTAAATGGGTCACTTGTTTTAGTTTCTTTCCATTTTCTTGGGAAATAAAATACAGAGAAAAATTTAGCATCTGTGTGTGAAGATTTCAAGTCTTGGCCGCCATAAGTATCATTATCTTTTTTTGTGTGCGTGTGACAAAGGAGAGAGAGAGAGAGAGGGAGCTGGTGAATGAGGTGACTAACTGCCAAAGTCTTAAAACCCAGAAAAGAGTACAATTTCCACTCAATTGCTTTGGTTGGAAGGAGCACCAAAAATAAGAATAAAAGATGGATGAATCTAGCCTACAAAAGGACATGCCAATCTCAAGAAATGGTAGTTATGCAGGTGGAAATGGCCACAGCCACACTGTCACTTCAGCAGCAGCAGCTCAAGTTCCCACCAATGGACATTCTTCCCCTTCAAGCCAGCAGGAGGACCAAAGGCCCTACAAGAAAGTGGTGAGGTACAAGGAATGCCTCAAAAACCATGCAGCCGCTATTGGTGGGAATGCAACAGATGGGTGTGGTGAGTTCATACCAGGAGGAGAAGAAGGCAGCCTTGAGGCCCTCAAGTGCTCAGCCTGCAATTGCCATAGGAACTTCCACAGGAAAGAGATAGATGGTGAATGTTCATATGACTGCCATCATCACTATCCTATCATGAGCAATATTGGGAGTGGTAGACTCATTTCGGGCCTTCATAATGGCATTATTGGATCACCACCACAAGGGTACCCTACAAGTTCCTTCATTTCCTCAAGGGCACCACCACCTCACCAAGTGGTAGTCTCCTTCAAAAATGGTGGAGCAAATGCAATCACTTCAGAATCCGATGAGAAGGAAGAAGATAATGGAGGTGGGATACTGACCACTAGACCAGTTGAGAAGCTGAGAAAGAGGTTTAGGACCAAGTTCACAGAAGAACAGAAACAAAAGATGTTGAACTTCGCAGAGAAAGCTGGGTGGAAAATGCAAAAGCTAGAAGAATCTGTTGTGCAAGGGCTTTGTCAAGAGTTGGGGATCAAGAGAAGAGTTCTCAAAGTGTGGATGCACAACAACAAACATAACTATGTCAAGAACTCAACTAGCAGCTAGAAGCATATTGCAGTCTATCAGAACTAGGCATTTGCTGTTGTTTTATGATTTATTATGCTTTTCTCCAGCTTTCAGCATTCATCCTATAACTTCTTCCACTATTATGAGCAAATACAAAGTAGTCTAGGTAGTTCTATGATCTAGGTATGTTCAAGATCATGCAGTCCAGGAGCCTGTTTCTTTTCTTCATCTTCATAGAAAATCAAATCCAGAAGGAAACTAAGTTTGTTATCATTACATCACATGATGTTGTACGAATACAATCTTACTTTGATGTTCCTGTGGCTATGCCTCTAGATATACCACCCCAGATTCATGCTAGATCATGAAATGTTTAGCAAACTAATGTTTTTCACGGGAATTATAATGCAAATACCACTATGCTGTCACATCTAACAAATTTATTTGATGGTAAGCATATTGAGGCTTCAACTACCCATTTCACAATCATATAATTGTCTCCATCTAACAGCATTTATATCTCAAAGTTTTCTAAGCTCAATATTTTGTTTGTTTCTAATTTAAAGAAGATGTGTGTTAATTAATCAAATACTTTTAAATATATGGTTAGAATAAAACACAAACCGCACCACCCCATATCACATATACAAACAAAACCTTATGTTTCATGCTATCAGAGTGAGATCTAAGTTTGAATTACAAGAAGGTAAGATGGGGTTAGAAATGGGAATGCAAATGAGTGAATAATTAAGTATTTGATTAAATCACAAGTAGGCATGTGCAGAAGGAATCGGAACTCTTTGACTGTTGAGGAAAGATTTTGAACTTGACAAAGGGTTATCAGGGCTAAGCTTAGGATACCTGATTAAGAAAAGTTAAGTGGCAGAATTAGGGGTATGATTATGATAAACATAGGCACTAATTGATGCTTCCATGATGCTAAGATTAATACTACAATAATAATTAAACAAGGACTCTTGCAATCAATTCCTATAATTTCTTTACCATATAATCATGATTTCTTTTCTTTGTTAATTTGCCTCGGTGATATTGATTCATGCAGAGAGACACAAAGTGTTCATTATTAGCACATGCTTTAGACCTAGCCATTTAGTAGTGATTTTGATTTTCTCTCTCTCCTTTTTAATGTATGCAACAGTGAGTAGAGAGAGGAAAAGAATTGCAAAATGCAAGCCTTCTACTAATCCACCATTTTACTAATCATTAGAGAGGGTGATGGTCAAGCAATTTGCAATTCTTGAAGGCATAAAGGATTGTAGTTGTCTGTGTTTGGATGTGTAAAAAGGGGAAAGGGTGAACAAATCTTCCCTTAATTGGAGTATGGTTGGTAAGCCATTAATTATCATGTGACGAGCAGACTTGTAACGTCACGCGATTAGATGTGTGGAGTCAGATGCTTCACTGCGGATTGTCCATAATATTAAGGTTCAGCAATGTGACTCAACTGAGACCGTCGTTGTTGATGTGGAAGCCGAGGCACTGTAAAAAGTGCAAGGTTTTTGGTCACAAATGTCATACTCAGGCTAGTAAGAAGGTAAAGGGTGATGCCTTGCCTGTAGCCTCGACCACTGCTGATCCTACCTTGACCACTTTGCCAGCACCTCAGGAGCCATCTATGCAAGCTCCTCAGGAGCCACAAGAGCCGGTTCGACAACCCAATCAGGGTGCGAATGTTGGCTTGGCCTTAACAACATCAAGAGAAGGGCATGTTGGGGAAAAACAACTAGCCCAAAAGGAACTGGTTCGGTGCACTACTAGTAAGCAAGGGTCATTTCCAAGCTCTTCCGAGGCTCAGGAATTTTCTGCAGCAACTCCTAATGCTTCATCCTTTACCTCGGATACATTGGATTCTGAGGGTGAGTTTATTCCTATTTCTAGATGGATAAAGAAGAAGAAAAAGGTTTTAAGGATCATGATTGAGTGTTATGGCACTGCCTTCTCCGGTTCAGTCTATTTTCCAGTTAATAGCATAACCGGTCGACTGGTTCTGGTTTTCTAGAAACTGATCGACTGGCTTCTTCTTGTGTGCACCAGTCAAGTTGTTTCTGGAATTTCTATAATTCGGTCACCGATTCCTTTTTTATTTTCTTAGCTTTTTGCCTTGACTTCTCTTTTCAATGTACTAGCTTTTTAATTTGTTTTTGTTGAACTTATAGTCTTGTTTATCCGAGTCTCAGACACATACGACTGAGTATGCCCCTCATATTTTGTATAATTTTTTTGATTTTATACAACTTAATCTTTTTCAAAAAGAGAGAGGTTAACACAGGATTGAGCTTGTAGGTTTATTCATAGTTGTAAAACCTAGCTTAGTTTAGCAAATTAATTTGATGATTTATTGATTTGAAAATGAAATACCACTAGGAGCCACTGCGTTTCTGCTGGCTCTTTTAATTGATGGGACACAGAATAGCGAGCTGCAGAGGATCTTGATTTTTGTAAACCTTGCTGAGATGGGGATTAGCATTGTGCTGTGCTTCGACCTAAGGCCATCATAAAACTATTTCTTGTTTTTTCTCCCTTGCGCTCACTTTCATGGAGATCTTGACTGCTCCCTCAGTATTGAATACAATACAAAGTAAGACTTCAATTAAAAGCCTAGCGATCTTTGCTGAGATTTTCAGTGCAGTTAGTCAAAACAAACCTTCCAACGCAATCAATACATGTGAGAAAGCAAGTGCAAGTGACCAGTTTGCAATAATGCGGCCACAAACAACAGAAAATGGAACAACACAAGGGACCAACTATAAAGAAAATGGTGTGAGGTTTCAGGGAAGAAAAGATACACCAAGTATGGGCAAAAAGGTGAGCTTATATTCATGCACAATAGTAGTAAACTTTGTAGGGTTTAGGGTTTCTAACATCACCCTGAAGTAAATACATACGAACTTAGCCAAGTTCATTCTCATCATAACCTAGAGCGGGGAAAAAAAAAGAAAGAAAAGAAAGCCTAGAAGAAAGCGGATGGTAAGGAAAAACAAACTGATTTTTTCAAGGCATCGTCATACATAAAAGGTTTGTAGTTGATCCATCTGAGGTCTACTAACCTCCCTCGATATACAGCCTCAGAAATGTCTCATCCACACATGCTGAATTGTCTTCTCCAATCAACGCCTCCAGAGTTCTTTACAGATTGTATATCAGCCTAAAATTCTGTGTCAAAGCAAGCTAACATGATCTTGGAGACCATGGCCCTTGCGAAAGGGATGTAGCTCAAGCTATACCTGTAAAAAGTCAAAAGGGAAAATTCACATGAATTGCAGCCATAATTAAACAGAGAGGGGGGGGGAAATGCCATTTTGATTATATAGTGCGTAGCCTTTGCACTTCTGCACAAGTGATAATGCACATACACGGATAACTTAAGCAATAACCAAATAAACCAAATATGAGCAGCAAACATAAAACATGGACTAGCTAAAATATAGCATTTAAGCAAATAAGGACTGCTTTCATGGTTAGCCCAACCAATGTGCTTTTTTCCTTCACAAAAAGGTTTGGATTCTTTTTGAAACCACTGGCTTATAACAAGAGCTGTGACTCAATAAAATTGTTTAAGACAAATCAAGTACGACACTATGTACAAAAAGTATAGATTACATGACTTCAGATTCGATATGCAGAGGACTTGACTGTAGCATGGTCTATCAATAGAAACATGTCTGAATGCACTTATTTTAGGTTGTTGCAATTTTACCTTCTTCCAAACACATTCAAAGGAAAACTATAAAAAATCTCAAGTTTCTCGTAATAACTTGGCCTTATTTCTGTCTCATGGTTAGCTTTGGTCAGGTTTTGATAGTGCCATACATTTGCCAGATAAGCCAGAGTTATAAAAAACAAACATAATGAGATAAATAAAATGGAGTCAACTTAGTCACTGCAATTCCATGGGAATCAACACTCATTGTAGTAGGAATGAGATAAATAGAATGTGCAAAACGATTAGAGTACTTAAGCATACCAAATTAGTGCACCAAACTCCAAAATGATTGCCAACAGTGTCAAAAGCTTGTTGTGAACCTGACCAGTGTATACAGTGGAAGATCATAAAATATGAGAACAAAATTATGGTTCTGTCTGAAGAAAATTACAGATAATGATCAAGAAGGAAGAAAAAAGGGCAAGAGCTTGGCTTACATATAGAGCACAGAGCAAAGCAATAATTATACTTGCAAGATACAGGGCAGTTGCATATATACGAACAGGATCAAGCATCATAGAAACTTGACGTTTTGGGCCAATCAAGAATGCTGTGCTGCAATAGAAAAGACAACAACTTAGTATCTGAAATTAAAAATAAAAAATAAAAAATAGCCACCAAATGAACTCATAAAAGATGTAAATGGATTTAGCTAATTAATGATTATCTCCATGATAAATTAAGCAGAACAGAATAACAAGTCAGTCAATAAAGGTAACTTGGCCACACACAAAAACTCAAAGACATTTGACAGTATAATTATAAACAAATTTCATCATAGCAAGGATGGAATCAGAAACTTTTAAATAATGTAAGATGTTTGAGCTTGCAGGGTACTCACAAGTTAGCACTTCCTAAAAATGAAGGTATAAAAATACCAAATATTAAGACAGCTTCATTATAAATCATATTCATCAATGTTTGCAACTGAAGCCAGATATGTCTTACTTCCAAGTAAAACTTGAAATAAGTTATCATAAACATGGTTTCAGTTACATTCTTCACCAAGAAACTTGTGTTGAAGATGCCTAACACACAAATCATGGAAGAAACTTGAGATGTTTTCTTTCTTGTTTTGCTCTTTCCATCATCTATTGTATAATATGCAGGCTAAGAAGAAAAGGCTCGAAATATATGGGATCATATACTAAAATGCGGATAAAAAATTGCACAATCAGATCACTGTAACACAATAGATTTAATTCACCTAAATCACAGGCTAATGGACCTACATGCAGTAAAAAGATGAGCAAAATAGAGCAGATATCCTGGCATATATGACCATATAAAATGTTTTAATTAGCCCACAGCAGCATGGAGCATAAAATACACAAATCCAAAACACAGACCTCCCAAGTGAAAGCAAATTGCCAAATGTGAAAGTAATTCCAAACTTGACTGGATTGAAAAACACCAGCATTGACTGCAACAACAGATCATGGAAGACAAAGCAAATCAGTAACTTCAAAAGACACAATTGTGTCAAGTGAAATCGTGTCATACAGAAATACTATGAGCAATATACGAACAAGATACTGGATAACGTTTCAATCTCCTCACTTCAAAATCTCAAAGATACAAATACTAAGGTTAGAATGATACAAAGGGCAGATAAACCATTTGTCCCAGCTGAGTTAACCTTTGTGATAGAATTGAATTCCTTTAAATTTTAATGCAAGTACAGACCATGTAACACTGAAGGAGCATAGAAAGCCTAAAATCTAACAGGTCCCTTTGTTGCTTTCACCCATCATAAAGTAAAGAACAAACAGGCTTACATAGCCTTGGGTGCGTAGTACGTGCTTGATCCTACTCAAAATTGTTGACCTGTTCTAGTATAAGCATTAATCTTTTAATTCACTATGTAGAACTCCATTTCTAAAACTAAATGGTAAGGGTATTACTTCGAAAGTCCCCTCCCCCAGGTCAAACAAGCAATGGTTATCTTGTTGCTTTGAGTACTTATATCAGGATCTTGCTTCTTGGACAAGAGACTAACCTAGTAATACTATTTAGTTGGTCACCAAAAGGGCAGTGTTCTGTCCAGAAAATGTCATTGCCAGATTTTGTTAGAGAAATGCTGGTAATAATAAGATACAGTAATGAAAGGGGAGCTAGAATTTGAAAGTGGTAAGACTTACCAAAAGGACACAAGCTAAGCCAGTAGAAAAGCATATGGCAAAACCATAAAACCTCTGTTTGAAAGAAAGAGAGAGAAAGCACACCATATTGAGATGTATTGGCAATAAAACATTCAATATAAATTCAAATAAAACAAATAAATAATCACATCAACATAGGAAAAACAGAATGCATGTCCAACCAATCTTAGTCAACAGCTGATGCTTGAATTCTGATTCCTCAATTTAGAACTAATTATCCTTTGCAATTTTAGCCAAATTTAAATGCAACATCCATATCCAAAAACGAGTTACAATCAGGGTTCTTCCCTACCCAATGTTCATATACATTGTTAAGAAAACATTTTATGACTTCAGTTGTCAATGTTTTTGTTGTCAGCGCAGGAAATTTAAGACCAAAAGTCAACGCAAACTCCAAAAACAGCCCCATTATGCCTGATGCAGGGGCGTTTGGAACTAAGGGGATACACTAACTCTTAATGCAGTTGAACCCTCCTTTCACAAACTCAAAATATCCTCTTTCTCATTTTCAATAGCATTAAATCTTTATCTTGAAAAATATAGCTCCCACAATAGCAAGTTTTGCATAAAAACAAAGCTGAATATTCACCGACCAATCATTAAAATATAAAACATGCACATCATAAATTGTGGTATTAGTTTTTCAATCATTATAAAAATCACTTATTTACAAGCCATGATGACAGCATTAAATTACACTACAAGGAATCTTATCAAATTTTTCATCCTTACAACGGATAAGGAGCCAAAGAAAAACCCCTTTAAAAGAAAAAAAAAACAAGATACCCTCCTAACATAAAATTGAATCATGAAACAAACCCGTCAAAGAGTCAATGTCATTAGATTAAAAACCAAAGACAAGATACAAACTTGTTTAGTGGAGAGGGTGCAGTCTCTATTGAAATCATCCATGAAAGTAAAGGAACTGCTTTCCACTGTTGCAACACCTTCTTCTTCATCTTCCACTTCCATTCCAACTAGCATCTTCACTTTCTCGAATGCTTGGTTCATCTTCTGCATTTTTTCTCGAGAAACAAACAGAACCCACTTCTGATCTCAATCTGGGTCTCACGGGTTTTCTTGGATCTCTGACCCCGAAGGATAATTATGTACTGTCATATGTGTTTTTGAGAGAGTAATTATTTTTGCTTCTATAATAAGAAAATACCAGTCTTGAAAGGGACAGGGTTCCTAAGCCCAGTTTAATTTGGCCCACTACAGAAACAAAGGAATCGTATTATTAAGGCTGTCGGAGGTAATATAGATATTGTTTTTTAAAATATATTTTATCGAAAATGTATTAAAATACAATTATTTTTATTTTTTAAAAATTATTTTTAATTTCAGCATATCAAAATAATTTGAAAAAAATAAAAAATATTAATTTAAAATAAATAAAAAATAAAAAATTAATTTTTTTTAAAATGATTTTTAAAACGCAAAAACAAACAGGTACTAAATTAACTCGAAGAGGTTGATCTGAGTAATACTTATTTTCGATAGACATATTAATTTAATTTCTAAGAAAAAAATTATATTGTTTTCAATATGTTTTTTTTTTATTAAATTATAGATTAATTCTAGTTTTTTATCATGCTATATCAACTTTCTTTATTTATTGTAAAACCTAGCACAAGCCAAGTCTGAGATGTACAGTTAAAAATATTAGTTTTAACAAAATCATGTTATTAAACTTTATAAAGTAATAAAAACTAAAGGGTATGAGGAAACCACTGTTTATCCACACCTATCACACCGTGGATTATAGTGTTTTTATTTTTCTTCTTCTTCTCTTTTTTTTGTTATTGAATTTTTCATATGATTTTTTTTCAAATTTATTTTTGTTGATTTTATCTTTTAATATAGGAGTGGTTGAGAATTTGGCTTTGTAATTAGTTTCTTTTTATTTTTTCTTTCTATAGGATTAATGTGGTTTGTGGGATTGCTAAGGTTTTGTTATCTATTTTTGTTATCATATAGTTAAATAAAAATAGTTTAAAAAATAAATTATAATCCCAGTAAAATTCATAACCCAATTTGGCTTCTAACTCGGGTTATCCGATTCACAGGTTTGACGAGTTTAACCACTAACCAAATATTTTTTTGGTTCTTTAGTTGTTTTAATTTTTTTTTATTGTGTTATTCAATATTGGATTGGTTGGGAAATAGACTACATGATTTATTTTTGTATGTTTTCTATAGGGTTATTACTATCTCAAATAAATATCTATTTTTAGGTTTGTGCTTAATTTTATGAACATTTATTTTTATCATATAATTCAATAAAAATAATTTATAAAAAAGCTATTAAATCCAATAGAGTCCATGACCCAGGTTGTGGGGGAATCGAGGTTGATCCAATCTATCATTGTCTTAATATATTTTTTTTTAAGTTGTCATCTTGAAATGTTTTTAAATGGTAAGTCATATTTTTACCGGTCATCAATGTTGCATTTGAACACATGAAATCAATCGATTTAAGTCAAGTTAACTACTACGTGATTTAATTTGAAACTCAAGTTAGGTAACAAGCTAAGTTAGGAGGTTTCAAGATTGAATCATTTGGTTTGGTTTAATAACATTGTCAAAAAATTATCCACGCTTTTTTTTTTTTTACATTTTAAAAACATTCGGTTCAGCTTGTAGTAGAGCACAAACCAATGGATTAGTTAGTATTTATTTTTAATTTGAATTCTTAATTTTTGCACTAAAATTTCTTTTTAGCTTTTAAGGCCTATGGTTAGGACTAGTAGTTTAGGTAAGAGTAATAGCAAACCCTCGATGAATTTTATTCCCAACATGAGTCTTTTCTTCATAAATTATATGTGTTTTTGTGATCATATGATAAATATAGTTAATTATATAATTGGAAATTAATAACTTGACTAACACAAGGAGAGAAAAAGAGTGGTGTATATTAACAAAAGCTAAAATATGAAGTGAAAACATTGTAGATTCTGAGTGAAAACATTGTTCACTGAAATAGTATTTTCACAGTTTTACCATTCCCACTAAAAAACTTAAAACTGATTATTGGGGGCATTGAAGTCTTTGTATAAGATCTATTAGTCATTACCAGATTTATCAAGGACAAATAAGTATTTTCTTATAAAACCTCGGTTAAAATTTTAAAAAATTATTAAAATATTAATCCAGAGATGTAATGAGTTAAATTAAATCAAGAATGTAGTTAAATGACAAGGGATGAAATTAAAAGAAACAAAAGAGTATACATCACTAGTTATTAGAAAAGAGAAAAGATGGGGATAAAAAATCAAATAACTAAGCTAATATGGTCAATATGTAATTACCAAAAGATCATACTATAAATACCCTAAAGTTTCTCTTAAGAAATGGGAAGCGTAAAGAAGAAAAGAGGGGGAGGATTTCCAAGCTTTCTTTCACCAAATATTGAGAGAAAATGCAACAAAATTAAAGGGGTTTGGGTAAGATTTAGACTAGATAGTGAGGGAACAACTTCTAGACTAGGATTAAAAGAGAATAAGTGAAAGAAATTGAGAAATTTGTGTGGTAAGGGGGCGGCTAAGAGAGGTAAAGAGGGAGTGTCGAAAATTTTTTTACTAGTTAAGGATCAAAGCTCATTTTATCATTAGGTAAGGAGTTTTAAACTACAAAAGTTAGATTGAATACGAATAAAAATTGATGTGTAAATTGCAAATTTGAAGTTAGGGCTCATGAGTAAAATTGGGAAAAATAAGAAATTGACTTTGTTTAATGTAAATGGGATGAAAATGGATGAAAAAAACTTTAAATAATGAACAATGAAAGAAAAAAGCCTAGGGTTTCGAAGAGTATTAGTGTGGGCCATAAAAGAACAAAATTGAAAAAAAAATTCAAACCAATACATAAATGTTGTTTGATTATAACTACTTTAGCATTTGTTAAATGTAAAGAATGGATGGAAAAGAAATAGGAGTTTCATGTTTTAAATTGTAATGGAAAGTTAGTTATACTTTGTGTTAGGTACATTTCAAGTTTGTTGGGAATTATAGAGATTTTTGTGTTATGTTGAGATATTATAAATGAAGGAATGTAGAGAAAGTAAATGTGTTTTTTTTTTTTTTGTAAGAAAAATTTTGGTTATTTTTAGAAGGAAGTGAGAAAAATTAGTTGATTATTAGGGTTATATGGTTAGTGATGTTATAAGTCACATAAAGAAGAAACAACTGCATTGAATGGCGAAAAAAACAAATGAAAATACTGCATTGTATGTTAAAAGAAAGAAATTGGAAAACTAGTCAGCTTCGTCATCCAACTTTTAACCAAGTTTAGGACTCAAAATTACAAAAAATAAAATAAGTTTCTTCATGAAAGTGGAAGTTAGGGATGATATCTTTCCAACAAAACTTACCCCATTTAAATCAGAGTTATAAAATTTCAAACACAGATTAAAAATCAAGTGAAGGTTGGACTAAATTTTGCTAAACAATTTTTAGATGTTGTAATAGGAGTATTTTTGGATGTGTCAATGGAAAACAAATGAGTTTTCTTCCTTTTAGTAAAATTGTAGCCTATACCTTAGCTTTCAAAAGAAAAAAACTATATACAAAACCAAAATTTTAGTTTTAGTTATGTTTCAAATAATGATTAACTTGAAAATATGGAATCGTACTAAGTCATTTTAAGTTAAGAATAAAATGATGGACTATTAAGTTGTGAAGTTAAGTTGTGAAGTAAGCCAATGATAGAGTACCAAATGGCATTGTTCTTATTGGTACATGAGAGACCACATGACCTATCCATCAGTAGGAGATCTATTCACGCATCCTGACATTAGGTAGGTGCTCGACACCTAAAAAATTAAAGTATTAGCTACCTGTCAATGTAAAATTCCTTAATTGTGTTTTAATATCATTTGATGAATGTTAAAGTATTGGAGAAACTAATTATCTTGGTAAATAAAACTAGTGCCCTGTTTAATGAGCAATTGAAGAAACTAGTTATCCTAATTAATGAGACTAATGCTTTGGTTAATGAGTAAAAGATGATAATAGTTCCCTAGTTAATAGGATAGTACCTTGATTAATGAGTAATTGAAGAAATTAGTTTTCAAGTTAATAAGACTAGTACCTTGGTTAATGATCAGTACAAAAAATCACTTGAAGTAATAATGAAGAAAATTTTCCATTATGGATTAGAGAGGATATGTGTATGCCATTAAACCAAGCAAATTACATTAAGAGGGAACATATGTGTACATAGAAGTAGTAATAATAATTAATCATTTTGAAAAAACTAATCATATTGGATATTATATAAATTTTCAGGCACCTCATACTGTCATGTCGAGTCCCAGGTTGTGCTTCTAGCTTTGTAAAATCAAAGGCATAGTTTGTTTGTAATATAATTTTGTATAAAAGAAAAAAGTATTTGAATTTAAATTATGTATGATGTATTTAAATTAGTTTTTTCTGAAAATTCATGACTATAATCATGTGTACTTGTTTTAGATTTATTTGACTTTTAAAAAAATAAAAATGAATATGTCTTGAATTATATTGAAATTACATTATTTGTCTTATTATTTATAGCATGTCTTGAGTGATAAAGTAATTGATTCATTTAGTAATGTTGAAGGAGAAGAAGAAGTTTACTCTTGGACTTGATATATATACATATAAGTAAGTCTCAAATAATGGGAAAATGTTGAAATTTATTTGCAGGTTGTGAAAAAATTGGATTGAGTCGTTAATTTAGTATTAAAATATTAAAGGAAACTCTATTGAAAATTTGGGAGAAAAAGAAAAAAAAAAGTGTTCTAAAAAATAATATAATGCATGTTCACGGTACATTGTGTAAAAAAATTTGGGTTATTATATTTTCATTTTAAAATCACAATGAAATGAACACAATACCTTTGAAAGAAAAAATAAAATAAAATTGATGTCAATTGGTTTTTTTGTATTTTTATAATGATTTTTTTTTATTATTATCAGGTCAATTAAGAAAAATTTAATATTTAACCAAATATAAAAAAAAGGCTCAGTGAGCTGACCAAAATGCCCCTAAAATAAAAATTTTAAAAGTGTGTCAATGAGCTTTTATGTCTTTTCATCATGATTATTTAATTGTTATCATGTCATCTTAGAGACAATTTGGTATTTTACAAAAAATATATAAAAAACAACAAAAAAACAAAAAGTTGTCTACGCAGTCACCAACATGTAGTTTACGCCTACCATACCCTTCAAACGGCGCGTGCAACACCTCCTAACTATTAAAACCACCTTTTATTGTGTCAATGAAAGCATTGTTGTGTGTTCTTCCTTTTAGGATGACACATGAGGTTGATGGTTGCATGGTTAGTCTTTTGCGATGTTTTCCCCCATCTTTTATCTCGCATCCTCTTGAAATTCATGCTGGTTATGCAAGATTTTAGAGTTATCCTCTAATTTATGAAAATTTCCACTTTGATGCTTATTTTTTTTTTATTTCTAATTTTTATTTGTGGCTATTTTGAAAAAAAAATTGATTTTTTTTTCTCAATTTCATCTTTTAGTCCCAATTTATGATATGTGGTTTTTTCTAATTTGGTTTTCATTCTTTTCATTGTTTTTTTAGCCTTTTGTTAAATTTATTTTTCTTTTCATTTCACCCTTTAATAAAAAAAAATATTTCAATTTTGATCCTTATTTTTTTAATTGTTTTTCTTTTTGTCCTTCTGTTAAATTGATTTGTCTTTTTAATCTCCCTTTCAATCAAAGATAAAATATATTTTGTGTTTCAATTTTTATTCTCGTTCTTTTAATTGCTATTTTTGTATACCTTTTGTATATTTGAGATTTTTCTTTTCAATCTCATTCTTTAACATTTGGTTAATTGAAAATTATGTTTCATAGTTTTTCTAGATATGTTGCTTCCAATCTAATAACTTGTGCTAAGTTTCAAAAGTTAACATGAGCTTATATTTGTTTTTTTTTTTCTAAGTGGACTTTGTGATTTTTTTTGTTTTCTTTTCTATTGGGTTAATGTGATATCATGACATAGGTTGCAGGTTTGATAGGATAACATAGGTCGCGAGTTTGGCAAGACAACTTGGGTTGCAGGTTTAATGGGATAACCCAGGTTGGCTCGCCATTGATTATTGGGGTTATAAGTTTGTTATGCTAACTCGAGTTGACTCGGACTGACTTTTTTAGGTTTTTTTTAATCCAATTTTGTTCTTCCGTATTTAATGTGCTAAGAATTAAGTTATATCGCTGTCCTTTTTTGGAAAACGATCAATTTTTTTATATATATAATTTAGTCCATTTATTAATTTTGTTGATTTGTATTTCTTTTTTGAAACTCGTTTACGACACTTAAGCATATTTTTTTATGAAAAAAAAAAATCAAACTCGCGATGTAGTGCATATTTACAACCAGTATAGTCTACTTGGCATTATGCAATAAATTGAATTTTATTGTTCAGAATCATATAATAATTTTGAAGTGGTAACCCCATATACAGCCATGAACTAAGGTTGTGGAAAATCAAAATTTATTGGTATTAACCTATCGATGTAGTCAGTGGCGGAGCCACAGTGGGTCAAAAGGGGGCAATTGCCCCCTTAGTTTTTTTTTTTCTTTTTTTAATGAATTATTGCTACAGCTACGGAAAACTAAGGAAAGTTACTGTTACGGGGGCTAATGTGATTGTTACAGTTACGGAAAGTCAAAAGTGTGTATATATATATATATATAATTACAGCTCCCAAATATTTATATATATATATAATTATAATTTACAGCTCACTAATTTTCTCTCTTTCACTTTTGTTTATTTATCTTCTCCTTCTCCTGTAGGGTTTTTTTTTCAGCCGCCGTTCCTACCTCTTCTAGTCTCCTGTATACAAATTTATCATCAATTAAGCTTTTTTGCCTTTTGCTTTATACTTTAGGTAAATTTTCTTCATCTTTTCTATTTATTTTATTGTCTAATTTTAGTTTTATTCTTTTATAATTAGTTATTAAAAATATTAGGGTTTATGATAATTTATGGGTTTTGTTATGAATATGTTCTCTATAAATATTTAAATCTGGTAATTTAATCAATTAAGTGTTTCTTTTCTTATTATAAAAAAATAAATTAATATTCATGCAAAACCACTATTCTTGACATCTCTTGCATTGATAGAGTAGTTTATTGAAATTTAATATTTTCACATGATTTATTTGTAAGTAAAATATCAAGTAGAAAACATGTTTTTCAAGTATTGTTCCTCTTACACATACACTAAGCATTGTTCCTTAATTAAATGTCTAGAAATAATTAAGTATAATTTAATCAACATACTTATTATATGCATTTATATACGAATCGAAATAGGTTTTGATTTTGATAAATTGACATGTATTTTGTTATTAATTTCATATGAAAGATTTAGAATTATTGTGTAATTCAATTGACTTTTGTTTAATAGTGAATTATTGTGTACTTGTGTTAATTATTATGTAGACACTAATGATGATAAAAAATCCAGCAGGTTCATATTAAATTAACATGTCACTGGACAAGTATTTCAAGCGTAAATCCCTTGAGGATGAGGAGTCAATCAAAGCTTCAAGTCATGTAACTCAATCAAGTTCAAAGAAAAGTCATATTGAAATCAACCCCGACACTCTTCTTGCTGACCCTGGCTTAAGAAGACCAATTTATGAGTACCATATAAATGATAGGGATGCAATCCGAAGAGCTTATCTACAAAAAGGTCCTTGTCAACCTTCACACTATGATTTTCCTCAAAAACAATTTGGGAATATATCAACACTACGACGCTTTAATCCGGCTTGGTTTGGTGCATACCCAACATGGTTAGAGTACAGTATAGCCAAAGATGCTGCTTTTTGCTTGTATTGTTACCTCTTCAAGTTAAAAGGGGGTGTTGATTCGTTTGTGGGTGATGGGTTTTCAAATTGGAAAAAAAGGGAAAGATTTGATCTTCATATTGGAAAGTCTAATAGTAGTCACAATGCAGCTCGGATAAAATGTGAGAATTTGATGAATGAAAAACAAAGTATCATGTCTTTGTTGTCTGAGCAGACAGTAAAGAGTCAAAGTGATTATCGAACTCGATTGAATGCTTCAATAGAGTGTGCTCGTTTTTTATTGCACCAAGGACTTCCATTTCGTGGCCATGATGAATGTGAATGTTCAAGCAACCAAGGAAATTATCTAGAGCTCTTGCATTTCCTTTCCAGAAACAATGAAGCTATTAAAAGAGTTACTTTCAGTGAAGCTCCTAAACATAACAAATTGACTTCTCCAGATATTCAAAAAGACATTACTCAAGCTGCTGCAGAGGAGATTACAAATGTGATTATCAAAGATCTAGGTGAGTCATTATTTTCAATTTTAATTGATGAGTCACGTGACATATCAATCAAGGAACAAATGGCAGTTGTTATACGATATGTAGACAACAATGGACATATAATTGAACGTTTTCTTGGCATTCAACATGTGTCAGATACAACTGCTAGTTCACTCAAGGCAGCTATTGAAGCTTTGTTTTCTAAGCATGGGTTAAGTATATCAAGATTGCGTGGTCAGGGATATGATGGAGCTAGTAACATGCGAGGTGAATTCAATGGCTTGAAAGCACTTATTCTAAATAACAATCCAAGTGCATATTATGTACATTGTTTTGCTCATAGACTTCAATTGACTCTTGTGGCTGTTACGAAGAAGCATAATGAAGTTGGAGATGTCTTCAATTTTATTTCTAGCATTATAAACATAGTTGGAGCATCATGTAAAAGGATGGAGGTGATTAGAGAAAAACAATATGCTAGAATTATTGAAGGACTTGAAAATGGGGAAATTTCTAGTGGACGAGGCTTGAATCAAGAAACTTCTCTTAGAAGGTATGGTGATACTCGTTGGGGCTCCCACTATATTACAATTATTCGTTTACTTGCAATGTTTTCATCAGTTCTTGATGTGCTTGAGATTATAAGGGAGGATGGGATGAACTCAGAACAGAGAACGGAAGCGATTGTTTTAATAGGTATTATGGAATCATTTAATTTTGTGTTCATGCTTCATTGTTTGAGAAGGATACTAGCAGTTACTAATGAGTTATCACAAGCATTACAAAGAAAAGATCAAGACATAGAAATTGCTATGAGTTTATTGAAAACATCAAAAGAACGATTCAAATTGATGAGAGAGAATGATTGGGAATCTTTACTGGAAGAAGTGTCATCTTTTTGCATCAAACATGATATTGATATTCTAAACATGGATGATGAGTACAAGCTTCGTGGGCGTTCAAGGCGAAAATCTCAAGGGATTACAAACTTACACCATTTTCGTTATGAATTGTTTAACAATATCATTGACATACAACTTACTGAATTGGATGATCGTTTTACCGAGACGAGTATGGAGTTACTTCTTTGTGTGGCATGTTTAAGCCCAAATGACTCTTTCTCTACTTTCAACAAAGAAAAGCTTATTCGTCTTGCTCTTTTTTATCCTAGTGAATTCTCTATAGTGGATCTTATGGTACTTGGTGACCAACTTGATACGTATATTATTGATCTACGTGGTGATGATGAGTTCTCTGGTATTGAAGGTATTGCTAGTCTTGCAGAGAAAATGGTAAAAAACAAAGAAGAATTTGATATTTCCATTGGTATATATGCTTATCAAATTGTCATTACTTCTACCAGTTGCAACTGCTACAGTGGAGAGAGTTTTTTTCTGCTATGCATATTGTCAAGAGTAGATTGCGGAACAAGATGGGAGATAAGTGGATGAATGATAGTTTGGTTGTATACATTGAGAAAGATATCTTCGATAAGATTGATAATGAAGCAATTATGAAGCGGTTTCAAAATATGAAAACTCGAAGAGAACAATTATAATTTAAGTTTTTTCATTTTAAAAGTATTTTTGTATTAATTTTACTTGATATGAATTAATATATATGTTTTGAATTGATATGAATTAATATATATGTTTTGAATTGATTTTTAATACATGTCTATATAATATAGTATTTGTTAATAATTTGCCCCCTCAATTAAAAATCTCTGGCTCCGCCACTGGATGTAGTTGTGAAAGAAAATTCAAGCTCTTCAGATTTTGTCAATGGTGTTGGGCAGTTAAAGTATAAGGCCTTCACTAGTCTTTACTACCACATAAAATACTTTTCGAGGTTTGAGTCATTTCTAATAGAGATTGTAACGAGTACTCACGAGTAAAATATTTTAATATTTATATTCTATTTATTATTTATTAGATAAAAAATTTAGATATTTATAGTTTTGAATATTTATATGAGTATTATTATCTGACAATTATTTATTATTTAATAAAAAAAATATTAATTAATATATGATAAAAAATATTTAATGTATTATATTAAAAAACAAATCTAAATATTCTACAAATATATTTATATAATATAAATATATGTTTCAGATTAGTTTCAGACATGTTTTAATTCGAGTTTGATAATATACATATTTTATTTATTACCCATTAAATAAGGTAAATATCCAGAACATTCTCATCTAAATAAGGTTAAGTCAGGTTGGTATTCCTGAAGTTCAAATTAAATTTTCATCTCTAATTCCTAACCATGCAGAATCTTGAGGACACATGCAGTATAGTTAGGCTTATTAAGCTGGAGCAGGGAATTTCTTCTACAATGTGCTCAGATGATTCTTGAAATACCTAATAATGGAGATAAGCAGATCTTAATTCTCTCCTATTACTGACATTGAAGTTTTTGATTGAAATAGGTGGTGGCGGTTTTAAAATTTATATTAAAATTTTATTTTTGTTCTTTTTTTTTTCTTAAATAACTATTTTTTTTAATTTTCAAAAATCTAATTTTGATATCAAACTTCAATTTTTTCTATTTTTTAATTTTTTTTGTGGGATGAGAGAGAAGGACTCGCTGAATTCCAATATAGAGAAAAAGTTGTTGTTGACCGCAATTCTAGCCACTAAAACAATCGACTTTTATATCAAATTTTTTAATATGATGAGAGGATTACGAACTCAGTGTTTTTTTTTTTTGTTTTTTTTTTTATTTTTTTTTATACTTGAAAGTTCCTAAGAAACATAGATATGAAATTTGAAAAGATTTTAGGTTTCGGATTTTGAGGCATTTTTTGTTGTTGCATTTTTTAAGGTCATAAATTAGTTTAACAAGGTTTCTATGGTGTTTTGGGTTGAAAATAAGTTTTTAATTTAAAAAACATGAATTCTGTTTTTTCAACCACCATAATGGCTGGAATCTAGGAATCCTGATGTCATGGCGTTTATTTTTTTTCAAAAGAAATTTGAGCAGACAATGTTGTTTGCCCCATTAACTTAACAAAAAAAAAATATATAAATGGCCTACACGAGGGTCATTTTTTGATGGGATAGATGCTTGGCCTGACTTACAATGCCAAGCAGTGTCTAACCTCTTTTTTTTTTTTTTTTTTTTTGTTCTTTTGATTTTTTTTTTAAATAATACTTTTTTTATATGTTATTTTTACATAATTTTAAGTTTTTGTTTAATTAATACTCATTCTCTGTGAAATTTTTGGCTTATTTAGTATTTTGTAAATGATGATAATTTTGAATTATATTTGGTGTATTTAATTTTTGAAGATGTTAGCATGATTCATCTATAATTGTTTTTTATATTGATTAAATTTATTTTTTTTACAATATTTTTAATATGTGCAACTTTGCATGATTTATTTTATTCAACAAATTTTATTTATTTGTTGATTTCTGTTAAAAAATAATTTTAATAAACAAACTCATTAAATATAATCGGACAAATGATCTGTGTTGTGATATTAAATATCATGATCTCTATTTATCTCTTAATTTTTTCAGTTTTGTTTTTATTTATCAATATTTTTTTTTATTGAATTATCTCGATCTAATGACATATAATTCACCATAGACATGTAATTTGAACATATCTTATTTTTAAGTCACGGGTTTCACATGTTAGCTGATCAATTTTGTCCTGGGCAATAATTTTTTATTTATTGTTGTTATCTTATTTTTTAAAATCTTATTATTAAACTAATTAAGATTTAACTAGGTTTTGAATTTCTCCTAATTTTTCAAAATATATAATCATTTTCTAATTTTTTCTTTGAAGTTAAAAATCCTTTTGGTCTGGTCCGCTGCTTCACACGGAACACCAATCTAGTCCCTAATCCAAGAAAGGAAGGGCCAAACTATCAAGCCTGAAGAGATTTTAAGCAACGCTCCGCGATAATTCCAATGGCTATCAAAAGAAAGAGAGGATCATCATTATAAAATCCAATCCTAATCCAAATTTAACAAGAACGGTTAAGATTATTATTATGTTATTTGCTTTTCTCTGCCTTTGTTTTTTAAGAAAAAATAATGTTTCAAGAAAAAAAAAATCCTGATAGCAACAGGATTGGTTAGGTTTCTGATATGAATTCAAATCCCATCAAGAATCCATGCAGGAAAGGGAAACTATCGATCGAACCTCTCTATTTATATCTGAACAGATTTAAGCAACGTTCCATAATAATTCCAATGGCTATCAAAAGAATGAGAGGATCACCATCACCGCCAAGCATTGCTAACACTGAAGCCAAAAGAAGATCATCATCAATGCCCAAATGGGGTCAGCTTGTTGGTGATGTTTTACTTCCAATTCTTAACCGTCTGTCCTTCGTCGATGTTCAACGAGCCAAAACTGTTTGTTTGCATTGGAATTCTGTAGCGAAACAACTTAAACTCTACACAAAGTTCCATCGAATTCCTTGGCTCTTGATTCCTCCTCAAGATGAAGAAAGTAGGGCGAGCAGCGACACCAGTACCAAGCTATTCAGTATTGAAGAAGGACAACTTTATAGTAGCAAGTATGGCGCGTCGAAGGAGATTTGTTATCAGGGTTTTTGTGTTGGATCATCTCATGGATATATGATCTCCATCAACTGTGAAAGAAACACCCTTTTTGTTTTCAACCCTCTAACCGAGAAACGAACAGAACTTCCTGCAATGGACACTTTCTTGGGGAGAATAAGTGAGGATATGGATAATGGAGGCGAATACCTTATTGAATTTGCTCCTGAAGCTGCCTCAGATTCAAGATTTTATAGGGGGTGGACGTGTTCAAGACAGCTGAGAGAGCACTTCATTCAAAAAGCTATTTTGTCATGCGACCCATGTCTTAACAAGAGCTACGGAGTGGTACTAATCTGCTGTCAAAACTCGAAAATCGCTTTCTGTCAGTGTGGAGACAGTGGGGCAATGTCATGGATGTATCTTGAAGGTATGGATGCCCCGTTCCATGATATTATGTGCCATGAAAATAAGCTATATGCACTCGCGAATTGTGGCAGTCTTGCTGTTTGGGACTTGGGATCTGATAGTTTTCCTGTAAGCACACAGACCATAACGAGTCTTTTCTGGAGTGCACCATTGCGGCAAACGCTGAATGTTTCGAGTGATCTTTACACCTCCAGACTTTACCTGGTGGAATCATCTGGTGGGGTTTTGCTCGTTGTGAGGCGCATAGGGGAATTTGTTGACGAGGAAGGTAGGGTTTTGCGCGAAGGAGACTTGCTTACTGACAAGGCTGCTGAACCTTTGGTTTGTGCATACAGGACATTGCTATTTGGCTTGTTTAGGATGGATTTTGACAAGGAAACATGGGTGAGCATGACATCGTTGGATGATCAAGCAGTATTCGTGGGTGGAAATCACTCCGCGTCAGTCTTAGCTTGCGATCTTCCGGGATGTGAAAAGAATTCTGTTTACTTTACTGATGATTACTGGGAGCGAATGAACGAGGATTATTTGTATGGTGGCCATGATATGGGTGTTTATAACTTGAAAGACAAAAGTGGCAAGCATTTTTATCAATTGGATGCACTGAAGATTCAACCTCCACCCTGTTGGTTCCTTCCAAATCCATGGTAGTAGATCCATATCAGGAGTTTCCATGATGGTAATTAGGCTCTGTTCTATCTGGATGTCACTTGTTTCTTGCTAGCTTTGTCTGATGGATTGCTTCTTGATATTTGTTGTGCTATCAACTTTCTGTAATGCATTCAACCACCGCCCTGTTGGATCCTTCCTAATCCATGGTAGAGATATACCAGGAGCTTTCTTGATTACTTTAAATAGTCTGTTTCTGCTGGCTTCTCTGCTTTCGATTTGCTGCTGTGAAGCTCTGCTTGCTGCTTCTCCTACCTTACCTCTGCCGCAGATGCTACTCAGGCTTCCAGCAGCTGGAAACAAGTTGCAGCTGTGCTCTATCTGACTCTAGCTTTAGCCTTTCCATTTCTTGTTTCTTGTCAGCATTATCAGATGATTTTCTTTAGGATTCGCTTGTGCTTCTTGAATAGAACTAAATCTTCAAGACAAACAAGAAATAGAACCACACTCTTTATTGATAATTTTATTGCATCTTTAAACAAAGTATACAAAAAGTACAAGGATAATCCATCACATATAAGACCGGAATCATCAATAATCTACTCAAAGGACAAGTCTCTTCTCTTAATCTACAAGAACCATCTCACAACATTTAGTTTACTTTACGGCAATCTGCTCTTACTTCTCCTTTTGATCCTTCCTTAACATCAAGCAAGCTCATTTTCACCATTGCCCGTTGAAAATCAAGGAAAAACATGGCCTGGTTCATAGCATAGTTATTGACAATTGCTTTGGTTTTTGGATTATTGTATAGGGTTTGGTCTGAAAACAGGACTCCAGCTTTCCTTTGCAATGCTTGGAAGTAGAAGCTATCAAAATTATTTCTTGTCACGTCAAAGGGTTGTTCTGCATTGTCCCCACCACTGCATGTTTTGGCCAATGCCTTTGAAAAGTCTGAGTCCATAGTTGGATCAACAGGGTCACTCAACCTAGTTTTGAACGATGAGCACCTTGCCACTCCCAGCGTATGTGCCCCTACATAAACCAAGTGATGACCACAGAACGACGATGAGAACCTTGACACGCCTAGTAATTTGATAGGTGAAGAAGATGATACTTACCAGACAAAGCAACCATGTCTTGGGCACTGAAACCACGTTGGCCGAAGACTCTAACGAGCTCGGAGGCATTAAAAGTGGGGAAAGGCAAATTGATAGTGTCTTCAATTTTAGACCTTCTCCCATCTTTTCTTCCTTTTGGTATGTCATACACTGGACCTCCTGACTGTGATTCCCGCCATCACCAGACAATTCATATATCAGTAGATGCTAAGCAGTGAAAGAAGAAGAAGAAGAAGAAGAAGAAACAGAATATTGAAAGAATTTTGTTACCCAAGAAACAGCCTCTCTAGCAGCCATTGCAATAATATCAGCACAGGAGACAACACCAGGGCATTGGTTTTCAAGTTGCTCCTTTACATCATCAATTAATTCAAAGCCTCTAACACTCAGATTTCCTGGAGAATCCTTCTCTGCTGTGTTATCCTTTGTTGAGTCCAGCAGGATAGACCCATCACATCCCTATTTCAAGTTATTTCAACAGTCAAACACAAAGAGAGATCATTGGACACTCTTGCTGGTATTTGTATCTATATATATTAACCCTAACACTTGACTTGTGGAACCTTTTAACAAAACTACACGTAAACTCCACATGAATGTGAGAGAGGTGTATGTGCAATGAGAGCGTAAACAGTAAAGAGAGAAGAGGGTTGATTACTTGTATCCAGCAATCATGAAAATGCATTCTAACAAGAGCAGCTGCTAAGGTAGGATCAGACTGCAAAGCACTTGTCACTGTGCTCCTCAAAATTGGCTCTGCTAACGGGCAATTGAAAACATAGTAGTTCATGCTCAGGCCGTCTGCTCCAAATCTAAAACCACCTGCTATTAACTCCATCAACAAGACCACGCCAAGAAAATTAGCAAAAACCATCTTTGATAGCTTCGAAGGGAACTCTGTATATGGCGAAGGCTAAGAATGCAATGGGAGAGATTTGGAAGCAGCTAGGTTGATTGAAGAGTGAAGAGGAAGTTAGCAATGTGTTTGTGTATATATAAACGCGAATGATTGGAGAAGGGTTGCCCCAAAGAGGTAATAGTAAATTTTGGACAATGCATGCAGGGTTAGAAGATAGTGGATCTATCATTTTCTCCACCCAATTACTATGGTCCAGGTAGCATGTTGTGATTAATATAAATTATAATAATCTTGCTTACTTTATGTTAATTATAGATTAAATAATGCGTGGTGATTAACACATTAATTTGCATGTAGATGTAGGGAGACACGTAACAAAGTCACAGCAATTAGTGTGCCTTGAATATTCGATCCTAGACAAACCATGCATGATGCCTGCTTTCAAACCATCATCATACATGCATATAGGAACATTGGATTCGAATGAAGGTGCAAGAGAATGGCGAGAGAGTTCATAAACCTTCTCTAGTCGACTGATTTTTAATCAATAGAGAGTTCAATTTGCATTCGTATCCTTGGATTTGATCATCATCTCCTGAGAAAGAGGTGTCAATTTCGAGTATCTTCTTTTTAATTTGAAAATAATTAAAACAAAAATAGAAAGTTTTTGTTAGCTAGTCTTTTAGAATAGAAGATAAAGAAACAATAATAATAATAGCAACAATGTGAGAGAATAATATAAATTATATCTTGGACCTTATCTAATAATTTAAGTTTTTGAGTTGAATTGGTTCATTGACATAATATCAAAACCAAGTGGTCACGAGTTTGAATCTTACTGTCCTTATTTATTTGATAAAAATTAAACACAAAATAATATGAGTCTGTATAAATTTCAAGCTACTTGAGAGGATATATTAAAAAATAATATAAATTATATCTTATGATCTCATTTGAAAAGCAGGACTAATTTGATATAACAAAAAATACACTATTTCTTTAACAACATACGGCTCAAATGTATTAGTAGTAAATTTGTGACTCTTCTTCTACTCAATTTTCTCATAATCCCACTTGTTTTTTTTCTTAACCATTGTTATTCTAGGACAATGACTTGTTTGGAAATGCATCTTATTCACGTTGATTAACTCCTTGACCAGCTACTAAATAGACTTGACTAATCTAGAAAAATCTCATCACAGCAAAACCTTGTTACTTGTCAACTCCCACTTGGAGGTAAACCTCCCCACTTATAACCTAACATAAGTATCCATGCTGAAGTAAAACCTTAAACTAGTTGATTAGAAGTTTGTGCAGGCAGGCTTGTTGACTTCGACTGGCAATTATCAAGACTTTTGAGTATAATCACCAAAAAAGATGTGGCACCTTGCAAGATTCAAACAATAGATTAATGAAAACACTGTGACACCAAGACTAGTGTGTGATGGAGGAGGGGGGAGGCAATGTTACCACGTAGATCAAGATTCAGTGGAGGCAATGTTAGCCCACGTAGATCAAGATTCAGTGGGGGGTGGCGGTGGCTAGCTGGTTTCCATTTGAGAGAAGAAACAATCACAATGGAGCATGAGGTGGAGGAAGCTTCATATGCAATCAAAAGCTTCTTTTTGGGCATGAGATTTCAACATGCTTTCTTGAGTGCATTGGACACATGTAGTGGTGGTGCCGTCTTCTCTCTCTGTTTTTATATTATCTTACTTCCATTTTCTTGTGAGTGCTTCCCACACTGTTTTTTCTTTTTCTTTTTTGGATTTATGTGATCGGTATCAATTTTCTTCCGAGCAATCTTGACATTTTAACTGAAGCTTTCTCTTACAATTCCTCGGCAGTTTCCGAATAAAACGTGTCATTTTTTTTTACCGAATAAAATTATATTTAGATAAGAACATGGATGGGGAGATTTAACAGAGAATTTATGAGGTTAAGAGATAAATGGATGGAGGCATTTGGAGGCTTATCGAGGCCAGACACAATCAGTCAAAAACTCCCCATCCATCACCTTCACAGCTAATCGCGGCATCAAGCAGGTAAATACGAATTCACAGTTGACATCCATGCTAATTCCTTCTTTTTTTTTTACTCGGTTAGGGTTTATGTACATAAAAGACAACACCAGACCAGACCAGTGCTGGAAATAGGGAGACCACAACTGCATTTGATGTGTGCATATTCTCACCCTAACATTGGAGGAAAAACTAACCTATGAAAACGATCGAAAAGAGAACATTTACAGCCTCTTGATTTTTGGAGGCATCCTCTTTCCACAGCTTCTGCCATTGCCACTGATGCGGTAAGTTATCGTCTCTTCAGAGGCTGGATCCTCTACATCTAAGACAGACAAACTTGGCAGGCACTGAATCAGAATCCGGAATGCCAGAACACCTGGTGTGTTGCCACACTCCACAGACATCACAAGCTAACATTCTCTCTCCATCATCGTCTTTTGCCCCGCAGCAGCAGTCCACAGTCCATCCCTCGGTTCCTCTTTCCATTCTAAATTTACCAAGACCATTTTTTCCGAGGCATCTCCCTCGGAGCTGAACAGATTCAGCCGACCCTATCAAGAGCTTGACCTGGGTGGAATCATCAACACCACTATAGCCGAGAAGCTCTTCAGCATGGAATCTTCTGAGCATCAGATACACATCTTGAAACACCCTGGATGCTTCTCGCTTGAGATCAATTACTGTAGCATTTGAAGGCAAGACTACTGTTTCTGGGGGGAGATTTGGGACATTTTCTTCCAACTGATCAACAATCTCCACCTCACATGACAGGAATATAGTATTTGGTACAGACGCCACCGTTGTTTCACACTTGTTGTAGTCCTTCATGAACTGCTTGCAGTCCAGAAGTTTCCTGGCTGAGATGATCCCAGCATCACTTGTGACCTCATGTCCAAAGCTCAACATTGTTTGAGGGAGTAGCATGTTTTCATAAAGGAATCTCAGGTCCTGTATAAGGTTTTCTTCAGAAGGGCAGGTAATGACAGAAGAGCCAATGGCGGCGGCAGTGCTATTTAAGGAAGGATTTCCAGGTTCCAGTCTGTATCAAATTGGAACACAAAGTTAATACAATAGCACTGCACTGAAAAATTGCACTACATAAAATTCAAAGCAAATGACAGGACCTCCCAAGGGAAAAAGGGGTTTAGATCTCAGCCCTAATAATTAACAATACCATCCAGCTCCATCATAACCCTGAACTCAAATTGTTTTTTTTCATGTATCAGTTTCCAGAACATAGTTTTCCCAGAAAAGTGAAATAATAAAAATTACTTTCAAAACCATTCATGTCTTTCCAAGATCCATTTCATGCACAAAGAAGATTGCTATGTTGACCATTAGTTTAATCATTGCCAAATTAGAATAAGAATAGGATATTGCAGTTAATATAATAAAACTAGAGGACTGCCGGACAGCCAGAAAACCTCTTCAGATTTTAAGTTGTTCTATTTATGCCAATCATGAATCAAGTAATGGATAGATTAACTGCTAACCTGTACTCAAAAGCACCTGAACTAGGATTGCAGCGAGAGCTGACAATCATTCCATCAGCTGCAAATTTCCCTCCAAGTTCTTTCAGGCAATGATCAAGGAGCTCTGGAGGAGCCACTTTGAAAACAGCGCCTCTAAGTGCACGCCAACTTACCCAGTTGGACCCAGACACCGCTCGTAGTACTCTAAACATGGCTTCTTCAACACGTTCAATATCACCCCGAGTCCATGAAGGAGAAATCCCTGGTGCATAAAAAGGACACTTCTTGCAACTAGAATCATCAACCCCTGAGGTAGACTTGTGAGCATCGTGGATCAAACTTGTCAAATAACAGAAAAGATCTCTAGTATTTACAAGCTCATGATCTGACAAAGATTGGTAGAACTTTATTGTATCCTGCAAGCGAGTGTGTGTTTTCTGTCCTTCGGAAAGAAAGATCGACAAAGGTAGGCTGGAGAGTGTTTCAACAGCTGACTTATAGGCATCAACTGTCAAACCAAAACTGCCAGCACCAAACTCATAGCCCCAGTCACCATACCACGAATGGCCTTTAGTGATAGCATGAAGTAGCCTGTACTCTATACCATACTTCTTTGATACATCCATCACACTGACCTTTCTGTTAATGCATGGAAAAAAGACAAAATAGTTGGTTTAATTCCCAGCTACAATTAGATGAAATCAGGAGGCTAACAGGATTCAGGCTACCATACAAGAAAACCAACATCCAACAAGATTAAGAGAGTATAAAATATCAACTGCGTTTTGATCTCCAGAATAATATGTACAAAACCCTTGATTTCAAGAGAAGCATAAAGCATTCTATCTACCAAATCACTAGACAAATTACAACTTCCAATAAATCCACACCAAAATGAATTAACAAAAATGAACATTTCAATGACCCAAAAGAACAGCCCCATAGATGGCTTCCACAAATTTCAGCCCTTCCACAGTTATGTTTGTCTTTTACAAGTAGCGGTACAAAACATCAACTACTTGTCTCAATCTTCCCGTATTCAAATTCTCCTAGATCATGAAATATCTTCCAAAGATAACATCTACTTGGAGGGTGTTTGAGAGTGTGGTAATAGTTGTTTTTTAAAGTATTTTTCACTTAGAAATAAATCAAAATAATATTTTTATTTTTAAAAAAATTACTTTTGATATCAACACATCAAAACGACCTGAAAAAAAAAAAATTAATTTTAAGTAAAAAAATAAAAAATAAACTTTTTTCAAAAGTGCTTTTGAAACACAAAAGCAAACGAGGTCTTAGAGAAACACACTGAATAGTTGAAGGTTTATGTAGAGAACTCCAATAAATATTTTGAGCTAGCAAATATTAGAAATCATCTTCAACTTAACAGAATAGTCTCACTAAGTAACAAGCATGAAACTGAGAGCTGAAGGTTTATGTAGAGAACTCCGACAAAAATTATGAGCTAGCAAATATTAGAAATTAATTTCAACTTAACAGAACACTCTCACGAAGTAACAAGCATGAAATTGAAGTGCAATAGAGAAATCCTAACCTGACTCCAAGACTTTTACATAACCGATCCCAAAAATCCATGATATGGCATCCAGAAAGGACCCTGGAGCCCCCTTCTTTGCCATTTACCCTAAGAAGGTGCCCGTAACCATTTGCATGGATGACCCCGTGTAAAAGATGAGTGGTGTCTTCCAACTGGTGATGGACCCACTCTTCTACATCATCTGCAGTTATTATATGGTCACATGCCTTGCACCTAAAATAGAAAATTCAGAAGATCATCAAAAGCCACAAAAATGATGCAGAAAAAGTATTAACTTCAAATCAACCAGGGTTATCAACAGGTAAGATATTAGCATTGATCCCAACATGAATCAAGTTCAATACACCAATGTATCAAAATTCAGTTCCATAAAGCAATTTGTAACAGCTATTAAAACAGATCTAGTAAATTGTATCTTCAAGCAAAACTATGTGGCAGATAAAGTGTACTCGTGAAATTGTTAAAGGACAGCCTATTTCCTTGGTCATGCTATCCCCAGACCACAAACATGCATTTTTTACATCAAAAAATCACAAGAAGAAAATTATAGTTTAACAAAGATCGACATAATGTATCAATACATAATTACTGTATATCATATTAAGTATGAACATTGCATTAATGGAATACAGTACTAAATTATGCCAAATAATAAAAGAACAAGATACCATGTCCAACATATTATCACAATCAATGCTAAACAAGGTGAAGCTGAGGATAACTAAGGGTTCTCACCTTGATTCAGACAAATGCAGGATGTCTCCGCAGTAAGTGCATGGCTTATGATACCCACCAATGGAGTTACCGTCAGCCTTAATGATAAAATGGTAACGCTTACTGCATACTGGATGTTCACTCCAACCTACCGCGCAGAGGAAAACAACAACAAATAAGTAACACAAGCAAAATCTAAACAATCACAATACTATTTTCTAACACAGAAAATTCGAAAAACATAACCAAGCAATGACAGTGTAAGTACAAAAAAAAAAAACACTTTTCACCTTCTAAGTCCATCAGATGACATTATGTTCAACTAAACACATCATAAGTTAATCTATCACCCACAATTTTTTCCTCAGAAAGCAATCAAACAGTCATACTCCAAAGTGGCCCCATGTTTAACCCCATAACTTCATCATTCTTTCATATTGAGTCCACTCTCATCCATCTTAAGAATACCAGTTTTATATTATGGGGAAAAAAAAAATCATCCCATGGCCAACATTACAAACTTCTAGACGCATCAAAAACATTCAAAAAAGGAAATTAAATTTGGTCAACTACCAAGCACCAACTAACCCAGTTGAGACCACAAAAAGAAATATCCTATTCAAAGACAACAGTACCGTCAACTCATTATCCACAACCAAGCATTATTGCCCAAGCAACTGGAATAGTCAAAGCACAACATGGATTTTACAACCAAAAACAAATTCATGATCCCCATCAAAAGAAGGCAACACAGGTGCATGCACGATACGGTCCCACCAAAACTAAACCAAAGGCTGGCCACCACAACAAGACAAGCAAGCATGCTGCATTAAATGCTGAGAATAGCTGTCACGCAACAGCACCCATCAATAAAAAAAATAAAACAACAAAAGCAGGGACCCAAAGCGCGCCACGTGTCAAAAAGACATTTCTATCCTAACTGAGATAACATTAATCGACACCAGATCATTTTGTTTTTTGTCATTATTGCTCTGGGCCCCACATTACCCGTCCATCCAGGTCACACAACACCGCCAATTTCTCACGATAAGTTACCATCTTCTCGTTCACTCATTCGATAGACACTCTCACGAGACGATCACGTGATATGGCGCGGTATTTTATTTTTTATTATTTTACAAAAAGTAAAAAAACACAAACTAGAGAGAGAGACACACACAGAACAAGAGAGCTCTCGAGGTTCCCGCCCCGACCAACAAATGGCAAGGGAAGAGAAAGCGTGAAGGAAAAATAACGCGTTTTTCAGTAACTCGAGCTGAGTTAACTCACCAACAACTCGACACTGATCACAGTAAACAGTTCTAGATCTAGCCACATCCTCCTCCACCACATCCAAAGAAACCACCGCCAACCCGGCCTCTCCACCACCAGACTCCACTAAGTCACCGACTCGAAACGAGATTTGCCACGTGAGCAGATGGGGGAAAAGCGAGGAGGGGGGAGGTAACAGCGCGTGTTCAGTTAAAAACGACCTGACGTTGGATCTGAAAGGACCGCGAGGTGGAGGAAGCGAAGATGAAGAGGAGGAGGAGGAGGAGGCAGGGAAAGTGAGGAAGTTATAGAGATCAGCTGTGACACTCCTCTTCATCCTCTTAATTGGTCTCCCGTTAACAACCATATCCGTTACGGCGGCGCTTGAAGGGAAGTCAGGAATGTTCTAGATCTGGTAGATCTGACGGTGGAGATTAAAAGATTAGAGAGACAGGAAGTGTTTTGGTGATTAAAATGAGATTGATAGAATAAGTGAGAGGGGGAAAACGAAACGTTTTGGGGGTGGGGGTGGGGGTGGGGAGAGTGGAGTGAGTGACTGTGATTTTGGATTTCAGAACAGCACGAGTTTGATTAGCATCATGTCCTTTTGATTTAGAGGAGAAATCCTAGCCGTTAAGAGTGCTGACTGGTTCTAGACGTTTACCAAATATCGAGGTCTTTTCATGGAGAGTTACTGTATTGCCCTTTATGGTGGGAACTAGAAAGTTTCGTAGATATTTTAGTGGGGTTTGGAAGCTAGGAAGTTTCGTTGATATTTTAGGTACTGTATATTTTAAAAAAGGTAAATTCTAAAAAGAATAAATTATTTTTTAATATTTGATAGTATAATGAAAAATAAATTGAAAAATATTTTTTAATATTTGGTTATATTATGGAAAATGAATTAAAAATAACTTATTAATGTTTATTTTTCTCAAGTTTATTAAAATAATAAGAAATAAATCTTACAAATTAAAAAGTTGAATGTGAATGAAATTGAAAAAAAATATAATTACATAAATTATCTCAAATAAAATAAAAATAATTAAAATAATAGAGATCAAATCTAAAAAATAAAATAAAATAAAAATTAAAAAAATTAAAATAATAATAATTAACATTTCATAAATTATTTCAAATAAAATAAGTAACAATCAAAAGAATGAGGACCAAATTTGATACATAAAAAATTTTAATAAAGAAATAATAAGGGAAAAGCAAATAATAATTATAAAAATAAGAACCAAAGTTAATATAAAAATTAAATTTTAAAATATAAAATTGAAAAATAAATATTCAAAAACATATATATATATATATATATAGAAATCAAAAGTTTCAGGATTAAATTTGATATAAACGGCAAATAATATGATATTTCTAAATTTTTTCACAACTTCTGGAAAGGTGTTTTCCGTCCAAATTTTCTAGGAAAACACATTCCTAAAAACCAAGCCAAATTTTTCTTTGACTAGAAAGTATTTTTCGTTGAACAACTTTTCTAATGACAAACAAACACAAAAAAGTTTGGATTTCAATAACAAGTGGTTTCTCGAAAAGTGAATTCCAAGAAACAAACATAGCCTTAGTGGGGTTTGAAAGTTTGGCGGCGATTATTTTTTAAAGTATTATTTTATTAAAAATATATTAAAATAATATATTTTTTTTATTTTTAAAAAGTTAATTTTAATATTAATATATTAAAATAATGATTTGAAAACTTTTTAAAATGAAAAAAAGTAAGAATATTTAAATTCTTTAAAAATATTTTTAAAATATAAAAAAATAAAAATTTTTAAAATTATTTTTATTTTTTATTTTAAATTAATTTTTTTATGTTTTAAAATCGTTTTGATTTATTAATGTTAAAAATAATTTTTAAAAAAATAAAAAATATATATTTTATATATTTTTGAGTGAAAATACTTTGAAAAATAAAAGTCACTATACTCTTAAACATCTCCTTAATCTCAATTAATTTATAAATTAATTCAAATAAACTTTTTATTATTAAAAAAAACAGATTATATTAATAATGACAATTTCATTGATGAGATAATCAATAAAATAGAATATTATTTTCAATGTTAATATATATATACACGTGGCAGTATTGCTAAGTTTATTTTTTAAGATGTTAATATGTTGATTTTAAAAAGAATATTGGAAAGATACCTGATTATTTACATGTAAAATAAATTGAAAATTTATTTATTACTTAATAAAACAAAATATTAGCCGGTATTGATTATATCATTTTAAAAAAATTTGTTGACATAAAATATCTGAATAATTTTTGTAATCAATGTTAAAAAATTGGATTTCAATTCTCCATCCAAGTGACCGTGCTTGGGGAATCTTAATTGAACAATGATAACACTTTAATAAAATCAATATAAGATGATCATCAAACAACAATTTTATTTGTATAAAATTTATCAGTGTGTTACAGAAAAACTTATACTGGTTTGGCCAGGCTTGTTTACGGTTATTTTTTAAAATATTTTTTATTTAACAATGTATTAAAATAATATTTTTTTTATTTTTTTAAAAAATTTATTTTTAATATCAGCATGTTAAAATGATTTGAAAATACTAAAAAAAATATTAATTTGAAGTAAAAAAAATAAATTTTAATTTTTTTTAAAAAATGCTTTAAAATGCAAAAATCTTCACAAAAAAACTTAATGAAAAAATTGATCTAACACTGTATAATTATATTAAAAACTCGAGTTAATTTAATTAAAGATAATTAAAAAGTTTTTTTTAATTAGAAAATGATGTTCAAATTGAGTTAACTCTTCTTAATTTTTACTTTATTTTTTTTTAACGAATTTAATAATTATGATGTCATTGTAATTGTTTGGGAAAATAAACAACATGACGTAATAGAGCATAAAAACATCTAGCTAACTAGCTTGTAAAGGAAAAACAAATCAAATTAAAAGATAATAAGAACGTGGTTCATGCTCAAAAGCAAAACCGTTTCTAACTTTTTCTACAAAAGAAATTAGGTACGTGGTGGATGGATGATAATCTCTTATACATTAACTCAGATGCATCCTGAAAAGAGAAACAAGAATGTTTAAATTTGTAAAAATATATTTTATAAGTTAAATGTTTTTTTTTATAAAAATATATACACCGCTTTATTAATTACATATTAATGCTAAACACTTACAATCTATGTATTTCAATAAAATGTCTCGTTGTTTCTTTGACGAGGATTGTTTCTAAAATGTTTAGATCGATGACTTGAAATAGATAGTTCTTGATTTTTAAGTTTTTTAGAATCTAATCCTCCATCGTTTTTCTCTAAGCGACTATTAGCCACGAGTCATCAGCTTCTGGTATTATATTTCTTTTTTTTTAACAAGACTCTAAAATTCCTTCAAACGAAGGAAATTTTCCATTAACATTATCCAATGATTATAATGACCATCAAACTTGGAAATGACTCGTTGAACAAAACTTCCTTTGGCAACCATGTCTTACTCTTTCACTTTCTTGTTTGTCTCCTCTCTCTAATACTCACAATCAAGCCCGATTAGGAGCTTTGATATCAAATTGTTAGAACAAATTAATAGACTCTAAATCAAAGAGCTTTAAAGTTCTCTGAAGTTTATCTGTTGTAGATCGAATGAAAGTGAATTGACCTGTAAAGCCATTACAAATAATTGAATAGCAAAATAGCAGCCCATGTCTTTAACAACCCTAAGATGGTGGTAAACAACTAGGAAGCAGTTGAACACTAACTTGAAAAACAAAATGAGCTCCTAAACACTAGGAGTTATTGACAGATTCAAACTAGAGACCTAACACGTCATAAACTCTAGACATCTAACGTCTCTAACACCATGTACACTTTGATATTGCCCTATACGCTGCCATGCACGTGAAATATTGCTTCTTCTCTCGTAGATTTTGCAGGGGAGTTGCTTGGCCTGCCTCCTCTTCCGGCCCCCGCAGTCACTTTCTCAACAGCAGAAAGCGTTCTGAGGGAAGTAAATTGTGTTTCAGCAGCAGAAGGGATTCTTGATGAGTCATGCAAAAACCTCTGGTAATTAATATTTACCTAACTAATCTTATAAAGTCTTGCCTTCCTAAAATGGTACAAGGAGATAGGTATACCTTAAGCCAACATGTGCAAAATCTGGAGAGTGCCTTGAGCCAATCGAAGAGGATAATGTATGGCAAGCAATTGAAGCAGTTCTTGGCAAAGTCACCAGCCATGGTAGCGATGACTATATCAATAATTACCTCTCGCCTCTTATACACTCTACCAGTTATATACACTTGCAGGCTTACAGCCCCAAAAACTTGGCTCATCTTCTCACAAGCAACAACATTTCACAAATATTGGTATGATAATTTATTCATTTCTTGTTGAAGTCAAGCAAAAGAATGCTATTAGGGGTTGGGCCAGGGCTAGAATAATCCAACCAACACAATTTTTGTGTATGGCAATGCTTTTGGAGCATTCACTCAAATAATAAAAAATCCTGAATCTTATGGTAAGGACCTTCAATGTTTATGTAAGTATATTATACATCAAAGAACATTAACTTAATTTTTATTAGTTAAATGTATTTTAATAAAAATATATACACCGCGTTATTAATTACATATTAATGCTATACACTACAATCTATGTATTTCAACAAAATAAAATAAAATTGCAGGGTTTGGTGTTACTGATAGAGGGTGCTGTGGAGTGGGGAGGGATAGAAGTTTAATAACTTGCCTTCCAATGATAATACCATGGTGAGACGGAGATGAATACATCTTCTGCTGGTGAAGTGTTCGGAAAATGGAAAGGATTGATGGTTGTGAACCAAATCAGGCAAATGGCTGAGGACAACCAGCAACTCTTATACTTGAAGAACAAGGTTGTCGAAGAACAACTTGAAGAATTTTCTGGGATAGTGAATGAGAAGCTGCGGAAGACAGAGGAAGAAAACCGTATTGTGAGGCTGAGAACCCAAATGCATCATGAACAGAACAAGGAAGAGGTACTGCTATTAACTGGATATAATTTTGCCTATCATAGAAATGATTGTACACCTGAAAACTGATGTTGGCTACTTGATGCTGCTGCGTGCATGTTATGGACTTCTAATAAAACCTATACACTACAACATTGCTATGCATTTGGGTGAGAGGGATGCCTTGATTGAAGAACATGCTGAGAAGCTGACTGCAATGAAGCGCAGGAAGCTTGAAATAGAGAGCTTGTTGCTCGACGAGCCAGCCTTGTGAAGAAGTACACTCGAAACCAGTCAGATGGCACTAGCAATGCCTGAAGTTCCAAGGTGAGACTTGGAAGAAACGGCTATAGAAATAGAGCAGTGGTGTGAACTCTTAATCACAAAGCACCGAGAAACTTTTGAGGCATTTTCATGTTTCTCTCTTGTGAATACACAACTTGCAAAGAATAGACTGTTTTATCACCCAGGGATAGGAAATACGTGCCAAAAAAGAGAGGATGTGGGGTGCTTTTCATCAGTTACTGGAAGACTCTTTTTATGGGGTTTTTTTGCGGCAATGGATGGTTGCATATTTCGTTTTATGTGGTCAGCAGGCTATTTCTTCTTTCATGCATTAGCCAACCGTGCAGTAATTTACCTGTCTGAAGGTTCATTTGTTGCAGGTAACTCCAAATCTACGAACACAGAGCAATATGTGGGAACCGGCAGAACATAACCCAGGAAGGGGTCTCAAAATCACTTTTGCAATCAAATACGAACAAAATCTCTGGATAAACATTATATGATAATTAATGAAATGAAAACAAAGGTTCAAAACATCCTATCTGAACTTTAGCTATGTGCTATAGTTTCGAAGGATTTGACAACAGTTCAGTTAGTTTTCTTCTCTTCCTCATTTGCAGCAGTTACTTCACCAGCCGATGCCTGATCATCTTCACCACCAAAACCAAATTCATTAACACGTGATTTGTCCACCGGATAAACCCACCTCTGGTATATGTATATCAGAAATATAAGATCTGCAACGTAAACAAAACTAATATTGTCAGCAGTGCACAATTGGACCATCTTACATATGACTGTCATGACCATGGAATGTTGACTATATCTCACCATCACGGAAGACAGAAAGCCGATGCAATGTTGGCATTTTGATGACAAATGCAAAGAGATCGTCAATGATGGTGTTAAGGAACTTGTATGTCATCTGCCTCCATGGAAGATGTGCCACAGACTGCAGCTTGTAATTTATAAACAACTGAGGGCACATCATGATGAAACCTGTAATAACAAATTAATTATAGAAAAAAACATAATTCAAATTTCTGCTCCATATAACAAAAACTCTCAATTTGTTGAGAAGGTTTTAAGAAAAAATACAGAATAAGTGAAGGGATGGAAGGAAACGGTGGCTTACCAAACATGTAAACACAGCTTGTGAGTGAAGAGAGAATCCATGAATACCAGCTCTTGTGGCGCTCATACATTAGTGAGTAAACAGAAGAGCATGCAACAAGGAGGAACAGCACATAGGACAAATACTTCATTGCAAGGTCATCATATTCCTTTGTCTTATTCCCTGCATATGACTCGCGATCTCGGAACCTTAACATAGGTATTCTTCCACTTCTATCGATCTGGAGACAAGAGAACAATTCATGAAAATAATATTAGCAAACATTTATACAACTAGCTGAAGGAATGGATGCAATATCAGCAAATGTAAAACATGCAGAATTCAAAAATCAGAAGACGAGTAAAGAGAATTTGCTCATAGTGTGCTACAGGGACATGCGAGCAGATAAAGATAGAAGCAAAAACGTATGCACTAATGTTAATGCTGTGAATGAAGGATATAGATGTCATAACGAGAGATGTAACAAATGCAACATTAATAAGCCACAGTGTAAAAATATATTTACGTGTGAAAACCTACTATTTTTTTTGTCTACAAAAAAATAGCAACGACATTAAATCTTTGCCAGCTGTGTGGAGTTACATCCACACAGAAGGACTAACAAATCTCAGTAAATATGAGCAGGAATGATACCTCTATGTGCATGGCTTTCCCTATCTTCCAAAACTCAATGCAGCAGCCAACTCCAGAACTTGCGAGAATCATCCATGAAGTGTCATTGTCAAGCAGATAAAGAAAGACAATGAGCTGAGAAATAAAGCTCACAACAACAGACTTTGCAGACAGCCCTTCCATAGACTTATTTTTGTTCCAAAATTGGATATCTGCAGAGAAAAAAAAAAGGAGAAGTTAAGCTCCATATACATCCTACAAAAAGCATCAGCAGAGACAACAAATCCTAAAGTTAAATAGGAATCTTATTGTAGTAGGACATAATTCACCATTCTTGAACGCCAAGAAGTCAAACACTGAATGAAGCATTGAAACAACCATGGTAATCACCAGGAGGTAAGGATTTCCTTCCAAGAACACCCTCTGAAAAGATTATCAACTAATCAGTACATGGAAAACAAGAAAACACAGATAATTCCTAACTTTCATTTGGCTTTAAAGAGTAGCAAGGAAACAATCAGCAGAAGAAGTTAGCTTCTGAACCTAGGGTATAGCTTCAGGGAGCAATTAATTATGCTTTTATCCATCTAAGAAAAGATTATAAAGTAATTTATGTATTATCATGGCTCAGGTATCCAAGTCCACTAGTTAGAAACCAACTTGAACTAAACAATGGAGTTATTTCACAATTCAGCAACTCCAAGTTAATGTCTCTAATCTAAGACAATTTGAAGTGAAAATGAAAGTGAGAGTATATGTAACTAAGTGGACTTTGAATTAAAAGGTTTAAGTTATGTATCACATTCACAACTAAATCTAGACTCTCCAGCCACCCAATTTCATACTATGATTTGAATATAGATAAGTGGTACCTTCAGTTCATCAGCCTCGCCTTCAAGCATGCTTCCATAACTACGATGAACCTGGAATGACTGATCAATCTGCATGAATAGCTGCCATTTTGTCATGCTTATTGGACCCACCTCCAAATTAAGTGTCAATTCTGTCACTGTCTCATTAAGTGCGATCAATTTATCTCGCAGCAGCCAGAATTCATTGAAGAATATGGTGGGGAAGTAATTCCCTGAAGTAGGCTCAACATTCAAGTCTGCAAATCTGAAGTCAAGAACTCAAAGCCAAAATGACAACTTGATAATTTCTATTTTGACACATACTGTAGCAAGCTTCAGAGCCACATAAGAAGCACATCACTAAATTTTTTGCAAGCCTACCTCTTTGGTATTCTTATACATCTATGTCATCTACAGTAAAGTGCCAGTGCACTAGATAGTGTGTAATTGTATAACGACTCATTTATGTTTGCATGTAAACATAGAGATATAATTAATTGTATCGCAGTCAAATTAAACACTTGCCACAATGACAGCAATGTGGCTGTCCATTGACATTAGAAAATTGTCGCTTTTATTCCTCCTGTTGGTAAATTTCTCTACAGCTCCTAGTGGGAAAAGTTTCTAGGTGTAGAATTGACAATGGAGGGGGCTCAACTTTGCCAGGTTAGGTGTTTGAACCATTTCAGAATGGTACCCAACAAACTTCTTTCAAAATCTCTAGGAAATGGAAAAAGAAATCATATAAATAAATTTATACTTGAAGAAATACAAGAATGTAAGGATACAAGGAGCAATATTTGGCGGTACAGCATTATGGGGGTATCTGCACAGGAAAAAAAGGGACAAAAAATTAGCATAATTACCAGCAAAGCAGAGCATAACCATCATTAGAAAAAGAAATGCATGTATTAGCATATACAGGCTTTTATATTCTCAATGATAAAAGGATTATAACTAAAATGAAAAAAAGTAAAAGAAAATCCCCATCTGCATTTTAGTCCTCCAAACCATATCAGATGAGATGATCAGTAAGTTCCTATTTTCAACTTATTTGTTTTTGCTGATAGAAGCAAAATCTTATAGAACCTTGACAATGAGAGGAAACATACTTTGTGAAATCATCAACCAGATTAATTGTAACATTAGGTTTCCAATATGAAATCCATTCTACAGGGCCATCATCTTTAGAATCAGCTTGACTATCATCAACCACCTGAAGCAATTAACATAAATTTGTATTAAGACTGTAAATGCAGGACAATACAATGAGAAAAAGTGTCACAAAGAAGAAAGGCAAATGATGGAAACAGCAAGTTTCTGAATGCTAAGATACCAAAATTCTGAGAACCATTCAGGATTGAAGTCTGAACGGAAAACAATGGTGCCCCCCAAATCTAGGACAAGACTTGGTTTTTCAAAGGATTCAGCAGGTAAGATTGCTAAAACAGTTATCATATTCATGCATATCAAATAACATTAACAATAAGAAATATTGAAATTCTTTTGATAGAACTCATCAATGAAAAATTCATCTTCAAGTAACTTTACAAATGACAAATAGCCAAGAAGAGACCTGAGAAACCACTTCACCCTCGGAGTCTTTGGAATCACCCAACAGGCTCTTCCTTTTATCTGTTTTTGACTTGGGCAAATATGCAACAACAGCTGGAATTGTTGAAAAGGAAGAGATACTAACATCAGGATTTGTATCAACCAAGATGTCATCAAATAATGAAAAGAAAGATAAATCTGATGTGCATGGACAAAATCTTACGGTGTGTCCTTCCAAAAGCAGCAAGAGGCTGGTACTCAGGATCACTTGGGTCTGGTGGATATCCAGAACGTGCAAAGAAAGCATGTGCATAAAGAGTGCCATTGTGCTTCAATGCCTGGGAGAGAAAAATGCCTTCATGTTTATTGGTAGTTTATAGGGGAAAAGGAATATAACTGACTTAATACTGTCTTTCAGAATATAATCGTAATGAATTTTGCTTGAAAATAGGACATAAGAAGTTGGATTGTGTGCTTGCAGCCTGTGGTACCTCAGATGGATAGTATTTCAAAGAAAGAGACCTTGTGCTCTCTGGTCCCCAAATGGCATAAGGTATATTTGTTTCATGCCAAATAAGCGCACCTTCATTATTGAAGTCATTAAACCTTTCCTGCTCAGAGAGATAGAACCACATATCCTGAAAGCAGATGAAGTTCAATTAGAATAAAACTGCTAACAAAAAAGATCACAAGCAAAAGGAAATTGTCAGCATCATTAAAATATATATGACAAGGAAAAAGGCAATTCAAAAGAGTTATTAAATCCAATATTTTTAAACATGTGAATCTTTATTATATTTTATCTTGTGATGCTTCATTCTAAATCATTAGCTACATATATCCATGTCTTTTCTGATGTCTGTAAGAAGATGAAAAGTTAGAAGCCTTCTTGGGTTGATTTTACCAAAATTACAACATTCAGATGAATTTCTTACATATTTTAAATGTGAATAATTTGCTGCTTTCCAGCAACATACCATAGCCAATTACACGTTATCCTTGTATAAGAAGTACTAGACTGCTGATTCACTACACAATTTTTATTATCTTTGTAATCAGTATCATGCTTAAAGCGTTGGAAGGAAACTCGGCTAGCAAACACTCCTATCTCCCACTTCACCGCTTATAGCAGGGACTAATGACCAGGTGTTAACATAGAATCCAAAATTTAAAAGAATACAAGGAAAACAAGCATAAGGTTCCCAAGTTGAAAATCCAGGCCCCAATTAAAACGTTCCAAAAGAAAACCAAATGTGGTTAACTGAACCAGGCTAAAGAACCAGTCTTTCATTATATTGAAAAACAGCATGCTGAAAAACTAGAACTTAGATATTCAAGACCTTTTGTCATACATCACTGAAAATAGAGGACTGCCTCGACGGGAAAAGATTGACCTCCTGTTTTGTGTCAGGAACAGTCATACGGCTCTAGCGCTACACTTTCTGACTCCTAAGATCCTGAAGTAGCATTTTAATCTAGCTACCTCTTCAACGCTACTTGACATAACCTAATCTCCTTTGATCCGAGATTCAATTCTTCAAATTGGAAGTAGGTCAGCAGGGCAGGTGGTCCAAGAAGCCTTCTAACTGCTTGATAGCTTCTTGCTCTCTAGTAGAATTGTCTATAGAGTAAGTACGTCCCTCCCTTTTATGCCACTATATAGGCATAAACACTTGAGTTCAATTGAGTGTGGTGTGGCCGCTTCTGCTTGCCATTGAAAAGTATAACTCCTCACCTTTTAAATGGACTCACTCGGAGGCTTTTCTCATTCTACTGGCCGGGGCCCTCTCTTTTTCATTCCTACCTAATTCTAGGTATGCCTATGCCCCTTATTCAGCAGTATCTATTCACCAAATCAACTCATCATATATGACTACATGATAGAATTTTGCAAATAAAACTGTGAGAACCCGAGCACACAGGACTGCACGCTAGCAGTAGTCACTACCACTTCGAACCATTACGAGGCACCGGCTTGCAAATGCTTCTAAATCCTACTTCATAGCTTACACTGTCAGTGATGACCATGTAAAGGTAAATTCCACGTCACAAGGTCATGATGCATAAAATTCCAAAACTGTGACCTTACTCACGAATTCTCAAACAGAATCAGTCTTCTCATAATACACATGCTTAAAAATATAAATAGCATGTTCAAAACAACTTCCTCAGGTGGTGATCTCTAAAGTTTGATCTGTCTTTACAAATTTAACAACAACCCAATAACACCAGTAGCAAAAAACACCAATCCATGATCAACCCAGCAACAAAGATCAAAACTTTTTCAAAAAAAGAGAAAAATCAGAGTAAAAAAAGAAAAGTCAGATCGCAAAACAGCAATAATAAAAAAAACCCTTAAAACATACCAAAGAATCTCCTTTTTGGAAGAGATTGGAGATGAGGATGGAGGGGTCCGTGGGGGCTTTTTTGGGAGAGATGAATTTAGATATGAAGTACCAAAAAACAGCCATCCTTATTATCCCTGTTATTGTTTGCCCCATCCCTCCTTGCTGCTGTCGTTGCTGTCCCTGTCCCTGTTGCCCTCCTCCAGCAGCAACAGCACCTCCTCCTGGTACTGCAGGTGGCGCCATCTTATCCTTCCTCTCTTACAGCAATGGATGCAGATTCGTTCGTTACTCTCGCTTCAGAGAATGAGAGAGAAGAGAGGTGATGGATTCGAAGTTGGGAACAGTTAATGGATATATTTTTATTTTTATATTGTAGAGGATGACTAGGAGAAGGAGTTGTGTTGTGCTAGAGATATTTTAAGAATCTCTTTTTAATCAAGTGGGTCTCTTGTCGCTAGTTGTTACTTAGATCATGGTGCTTTTTTTAAAAAAATTAATAATCTAGTCCCTCTAGTTCAACAAACTCTATATTTCAATCCTTATGTCTTCACATTAAATTATAGTTTTGTCCTTCCATTGGTTCGTGGTGAACCGTCACCTTTTTTTTGTGTTTTTCTAAAAGTGTTTTTTAATTAAAAATATATTTAAATGATATTCTTTATAATTTTATTATTTTTTATTTCAACACATAAAAATCACTACCTAAAAATTATAAATTTAATATTTTTCATATAAAACTACTTTAAAAAACAGTGAAAAATAAAGCTGTTTTCAAAACCCTAATATATAATAGGTTCAATTAAAGATAATGTCAAAGAGCTTTAATCTCTTTCACATTATAATTCCTTATTATATTGTTAAGAGAAGGATAAACCAATATATTGATAGGAAAAAAAAATCGAGTAAAGAAAAGAAGAAATCATACGATATGAACAAGATCTAAATTGATCAATGAAGATGAAAAAGGCTAATGTTCGATAATTTCTTTTTAACAAGGAATCGATCCATTAATAATAAGTAAAGAATTAGCTTAAGATTGATCATGAGGGCTAATTTATTAGGGTTTTAGCTCATAGGGACTAAGCTATAATTTCTGTTGTCACGTCTACAAGTATAACCTAAAAGGAGAAGAGAGTGTATTTTTGTTCCAGAAAAACAAATGGCCTGTCTGAGGGTTATATTCAAGAATCAAAGTAGGAGTAAGATTAAATTAAGAAAATTAAAAAAATAATAATAAAAAAGCCAAACCATAAAAATAACCTAATTAAACTAATTAAAATTTTAAAAAAATCAAACCAAAATTAAATTGAAAAAAAAAAAACTAAACTAAAAAAACTAAGTCAAACTAATTTGAACTGATTTTTATCCTAAAAAATTAAACTACACCAAAACCAGTAAAAACCAATTAATTTAAACTGATTTTAATTTTATTTTTTAATATAAATTAAACCAAACTAAAAATAATCACATTTAAATTTAAAACACAGCCTGTTTTCCTTTCACTCAACATGTCAGAATCTCCTCATCCTGGTTTCTTGTACATAAGCTTTTTTTTTTTAAAAATGTTCTTGTGGAATGATGATCAAAATGCGAAAAATAAACACACTTTTCATGAAAATTGAACCTCCTAAAATTATAATACCAGTGTTGATAAGAACAAAAATAAAAACCGATGACATTGCAAATTCCTACTATCTTTATCCAATATGTTGCCGTGACATATAAATAGAGGCAATCAAAATCCTGGCAGCCGTACTACTACAATGCAATCAGAACATACAGTTCTTGACACAACCCCTGCAACACAACCTTATATAGTTAACAGACCACGAACTTCATCTTCTAAAAGATGCTTTGCTTATGAGGAGAAGGATACTAAATCCCAGAAAGCAAAATGACTTGTGATGTCATTTTCAAACTGTTTGCAACGAAGGATAAAAAGCTATATAAATTAATAGAAATCATCCTCATCACTAGAGATGTCACTTGCTCCTCCACAATCCATCCCTGCAAGTAATAAAGCCATGTCAAAAGGAGAAAGCCGTTCTTCATCGAAATAATCCTCATAATCAAAGATGTCCAGTTGATATTCTTCATGAAAGGGATCGCAGTAATTATCATAATCAAGATAATCATCATCAAACATGTCTAGTAAATCTTCCATTGTTGGCCCAAAATAATCAAATGATGAATCCACATGCCCTGCATTGGATCTGCGACGAGGTGGTGGCCTCCTTGGAGGGGGCTTGTGATGTTTCCATGTATATGAGCCCGGCATGACAGTGTGCTAGAACACAACACAACAAGATATTCATTAGGAGGAGTAATAAGCTAATGATAAATGAACATAAAGGAAGCACTCTTCCAATGATAAAGAATGATTTATCTCCTGGTTCTTAAATCTGTTTTTTTCTTTTTTTACCATTTGTGGAAAAAGAGCCACAACATTCAACTATGCCTCCAAAAAACAATCCTAAAAATACATGCATGTGAGAAAATTTACAGACAGAAAAAGAGACATTCAAGTCCCAGAGAGAGAGATTCAATACACCCAAATTTAAAAAGTTACAGCTTCAAAAGAGGGCAGCCAGCGAAGGCATGAGGCTAGCACATTGGCAATGGGGGTGTGAAGAGTAGAGAAGTTATTGTCTAACAACACATGTTCAGACGATCAGACAAAAAAAGGTCCAGGTAAGTGCAGTTAAGAATAAAACATAGCTTTATAGCTTTGGTAGCCTTCAATTATCACTAAATGTCTGTGGGTAAATTGAGCGCCTGTGAAAAACATTTTGAGATAAAAAATAGAATCTTCACATGATACTCCAACAGTGCGACAGACAAAGAAGCAATATATAATTGAAATTGCATATTCAAATTGACTAATCTTACCTTGTAAAAACAATTGATGCCAAATGGGCAGTTCCCATTCCCGAAGTTGAAGTGCTTGCAATCTATTTGCCTGCAAAAACAGAAAATAAAAAATGAATATAATTGCAGGTTTGCAGTTATTTCACAACAGAAATCTACAGCACAAATTAAGGAATATCAAGTTCTCTTAGGTCCATATTCAGTATCTAGCTTGCTTGTCGATGCTTAAACCGATAATTTTATATCTCCTTCTTCTACTACATCAAGAAGTAGAACAGGGATATCTTAACAAGTGTCCAACTACAATAGGCATGTGTTTGAAATTATTTCTGAATCTATCCAAGATTAGATTGATGATCAAACAAATCAGGTTGCAAGAAAAGCAGAGATATACAGAGTTTCAAAAAGATCACCTGAGCCTGGCCTTGTACGTATCAATAATTTCTTGCTTTTCTTCTTTAGAGGAATACCAAATAAGACTTGGGATGACAAAGTGTGATGTTTTACGACATATTGGGCAGGCTCTCAATGCCATCCCAGAGGCTGGGGAACCATTACGCCAATTTCTGATACAAGATATGCAGAATGGATGATTACATTCAGGTAGGACTGCAAACTTTCGTTCAGCTGCTGTGGGCTTTGAAAGTACACGATCCAAGCATACACTGCACTCAATTTCTTCACTTCGTTTCACTGCCACAAGAAACTTTTGGTTCTTCTCACATGACTTCAAATGCTCCTCTCTCTCATCTGCCTGGAAGGGATGCAAGGAATGTTTTCCACAAGTAGGGCACAAATCACCATGAACAAAAGAACATTTATCTCCATGGGGGCAATCACCAGCAACATCAAATGAACAGAGAGGACGATCTTCTTTTTTGCCATCCCTACTTGATCCAACACTTGCAGGAACAGAACTTAAGATTACAGATTGATGAGGACTCGATGAAGATGATGCCCCGGCAACACCACCAGAAGCTACCCAGGAAGTTTTGACATGTTCATATTTGCATCGACTTCCATAAGTGCAATTTCCTTTTTGATAAAAAGTACAAACCTGCATCGATAAATAAGTAATATAAAACCAACAAACAATAAGAGAACTAATCAAATCCTGACTCAACCAAAACAAATCATCATAAAAAAACTAATAAACACAAAATATCATTACATTTCTTGACAGAGGTTGAGGCTCTTTCCTTTCGTGCACAAACTTACAATGATCCCCTCGCCAGCATGCTCCTTGAGCAAAATACTTGCAAGGTTTCCTAAATACATCAAAAAGAAACCCGCACAAGAATCAAAGGGAGTTGAAAAATCACCGTAAACACTTTGATTTCTTATTCATATCAATTAACTAATGCATACATCAAAGTGAACAACAACAACAACAACAACATATTCCGCAACGAAAAAATAAATTCTCCTTCATCTCTTACAGTATTAATTATCAAATTAATGTCCCTTTGATTACATCATAATCACAATAAACAAAGTTTCCCATTCACATCAATTCAACTAATCCAAACATAAAAAACGATAAGTAAATTCTCCTCAATCACCAAGTCAGAGACCATTTGATTGTCCCATCCATTCACATCAATTTCATTAGCCAAACATCAATTTCTTTTTTTAAAAAAAAATAGCCCACAATCAAAGTTTCAATCTTTAATCTATTAAAATGTTAATCGTCATATAAAACCCAAAAAAAAAAAAATACTCGAACCATTTGAAATTTGAATTAAATTAAAAAAAAAAAAAAAAAACTGTAGAGATTAAAGATCGAACCTTTGAGACATAGAAACCTTCAGAACTTTGTCTTCTGTGTTCTTGAAGAAGGAGGGAGATACAGGGACCGAAACCCTATTTAAATTTATTTATTTTTCTCTGATTGATTTGATTATAATTGACCTGCCAATTAATTGATAATAATAATCCACTGAGAGGGAAAGAGGGAAAGTGGGTGGGGTTGCTCTTGTTCGAGGTAATTTCGGGCCTTTCGGTTTATACTTGGAATTCCCAAACTACCCTTCATTGGAGAACGTATGCGGGAGGACAGGAAAGCCATTTCCTTGATGTAATAAACTAAAAATTGCATTGGGCAATACCTGAGAAAGTGAAGTGACCAATATAATGGTGGTCCTTACCATTGAAAGTTTCAAAATTCTTCAAAGGAGGATCGGACCCAATTTCAGTTGACCAATGAAGTAGGTGCCTTCTTTGAAAAAATGGAACATGAATCTTCAAGGAATTGGTGGGTTTGAGCTCAATTGGATCTTGCTCTTATGCTTTTATAGGGTTGATCTTTTGCATGCAAACTATTTGTTGAAATTTCCATGTGAAGAAAAAAGGTCTCATTTTTTTTTTTCATTTATAGCTGAAAACAACAACAAAAAGTTGTTTTTTTAACTCGGGTTGTCGAGAAAAACTAGAGTGGTGCTGTTTAGTAAGATGGTTGAGCCATATGTAAAAGCATGGAATACCATGATAAGTGACTGTAATGGAGATTTTAGACAAGATTATCAGGCTGTTGCATCGATTCTCAAGTCTTGCGCTGGACTTTCAGCTATAAAATGGGGGAGAGCTCTTCATGGGAGTATTGTTAGAATAGGTCATTTTTCTTGCCATGCTGTGTCTAAGGCCCTGCTTAATATGTATGCCAAATGTAGAGCTCTAGATGAAAGCAAGAAACTTTTTGGTGAAATTGGTAGTTGTAATGATCGTGATCCTATTTTTTGGAACATTCTCTTATCTGGGTATGCTGGGTCCAGAGTTTATGATGCTGAGACTTTGAGGTTATTCAGGGAAATGCATGGTGCTAATTATCCGAAGCCTAGTTCTGTTACTGCTGCTATTGTTCTTCCTGTTTGTGCTCGCTTGGGGGATGTGTATATGGGTAGGAGTGTGAATTGCTATGCTATTAAATCTGGATTGGATACACATACACTTGCTGGGAATGCATTGGTGTCGATGTATGCAAAATGTGGACTAGTATGCCAAGATGCTTATGCTGCTTTTGATAATATTGATGAAAAAGATGTTGTTTCATGGAATGCGATTATTTCAGGGTTTGCAGAGAATAATTTGATGGAGGATGCATTTAGATTGTTTAGTTCGATGCTAAAAGGTCAAATAAAGCCAAATTATACTACCTTAGCTAATATTCTGCCTGTTTGTGCATCTTTTGACGAGTATATTGCTTACTGGTTTGGGAAAGAGATTCACGGTTATGTGCTCCGGCATAACGAGTTTTTAGCGGATGTTTTTGTCTGGAATGCTTTGGTAAGTTTCTATTTAAGAGTTGGACGGGTAGAAGAAGCAGAATTGCTGTTTCGAAGAATGGAATTGAGAGATTTGGTTTCATGGAATGCTATTATTGCAGGATATGCATCAAATGGTGAATGGTCAAAAGCTTTGGAATTGTTTCATGAATTACTTACTCTAGACATGATTGAGCCAGATTCTGTCACCCTTCTCTGCATTATTCCTGCCTGTGCACAGTCTAGAAACTTGCACGTTGGTAAAATGATTCATGGCTATGTCCTTCGGCATCCTTTATTATGTGAGGATACATCTGTCAGGAATGCTCTAGTTACTTTTTATGCCAAGTGTGATGACATAGAAGGAGCATACGAGACATTTTTTATGATTTCTCGGAGGGACCTGATATCATGGAATTCTATGCTTGATGCCCTTGTTGAGAGTGGGTATAATACCTGGTTTCTGGAATTATTACGGTGGATGCTTAGTGAAGGAACTACACCTGATTCTGTTACAATCTTAAGTGTTGTTCACTTTTGTGTTAATGTTTTGAAAGAAGACAAGGTTAAAGAGGCCCATAGCTACTCAATTAGGCATGGTCTTTTAGCATCAAAATTTGATGTTGAACCTACCATTGGAAATGCAATACTTGATGCATATGCTAAATGTGGTAACATTGAGTACGCATCTAAAGTTTTCCAGAGTTTATCAGAGAACAGGAATTTGGTCACTTTCAAAGCAATGATCTCAGGTTACATCAATTGCGGGTTACTTGATGAAGCGTATATAACTTTTAACAGGATGCCTTCCTCAGATCTCTCCGTTTGGAATCTAATGGTTAGATTATATGCTGAAAATGATTGTTCTAGTCAAGCTCTTGGTCTTTTCCATGAGCTACAAGCTCACGGAATAAAACCTGATGCAGTGACTATCATGAGCCTCCTTCCAGCATGTGCTGAAATGGCTTCTGTGCAATTGATAAAGCAGTGCCACGGATATGCGATCAGGTCTTGTTTTGGTGATCTCCACTTGGATGGAGCTCTGCAAGATGTATATGCAAAATGCGGCAGCATAGGCTATGCTTTTAAACTTTTTCAATTAATTCCAAATAAGGATCTGATTATATTCACTGCCATGATTAGAGGATATGCCATGCATGGAATGGGAAAGGAAGCTCTTGGGACTTTCTTTCATATGATTGAATTGGGTATAAAGCCAGATCATGTTATCATCACCACTGTTTTATCTGCATGCAGTCATGCTGGCCTTGTAGATGAAGGATTAAATATCTTTTATTCTATAGAGAAGGTCTATGGAATGAAGCTAACCATGGAACAATATTCTTGTGTGGTGGATCTTCTTGCTCGGGGAGGTAGAATTGATGATGCATTTTCTATGGTGACTGGAATGCCCATTCAAGCTAATGCAAATATATGGGGGACGCTGTTAGGTGCCTGCAGGACCCATCATGAAGTGGAATTGGGTCGTTTTGTTGCGGACCGTTTATTTAAAATTGAAGCAGAGAATATTGGTAACTATGTAGTTTTGTCAAACCTGTATGCAGCAGATGCTAGATGGGATGGAGTCATGGAAATAAGGAAACTGATGAGGACAAGAGATCTTAAAAAGCCAGCAGGATGCAGTTGGATTGAAGTGGAGAGGAGAAAAAATGTCTTTGTGGCTGGAGATACTTCTCATCCTCATAGAATTGATATTTACAGAATATTAAGTACCTTAAATGACCAAATCAAAGAGCCATTTCAATTAAATCAACTGTTAAACTTACAGCTTTCTGAATGTTAGATGTGAAAGCAAGTGGAGTTGCCTTCCAAAAGATGTTACTATAATCAGATATAAATTTTCTAAGGCATAGTTCTGCTGCATTGATGTGTAGACACAATCTCTCTACTTCATGTTGATTCAGTTGTTAAACATGATCCACTTCAAGTTAATCGATTGGATGCAATGTTTCCGAACTTCTGTGTCAGGATCATGGAATGAGTTTCTGCTACAGTTTTGGTATGTTTCCAACTTCAAATTAATGTTTTTATCTTATTGCTTCTATAGAAACTTCAAAATACGGGATAAAATCTATTGCATCTAAATGACAAATTGTAAAAGTGTGGATTTCATTAGACCCCTTGTTTGGCCTTAATCTGTACAAACTCATCAAAATGAGTCACTCCACAGTCCTTTGGAAGGCCTCAATGTGTCAAACAATTCCTTCTGCTTGCTTCATCTGTTTTGGTGGCATACCTTAGTGAGTTGTGGGCATTGAGATTAGATATTTTCATAATTATAAGAGACTGAGGTTTTCATAGCTGTATTTACACTTGTTCATTTATCTCTAACATGTCACCATTTTGTTTAATATTTGTTTGCCACCTGGTTTATGATCAACTTAAGAGGATTTTTTTTTTTTGGCAGATTTCTGTTCAACACAGTTTCTATATAGTTGAGCATCAAGGTTCAATGCCTTTCTAACTCACATCCATCTGCCCTCAAGTATCCATATTCCTGGAGAGGCAAGTCCCAACCATAGAACTTTTGACATCATAAAATTCTACATAACCTCTAGTAGATAGCATCTGAAAGTTATTCGTTAACAACTTAATTGGACAATTTCTTTTAGTGACCTGGTATTGTTTCATATGTTATTTTGAAAGACTAGTATGACTGTCTCCCAACTGCTGGGAAACTCCAACAGATAAAACGGATGCGCCTTAAACTTTGTAACTTGTTCTTATTTAAGTTCTTGAATTGAAGTGATTATTGCCGTGCTTAATGGAACTTTACCTCACATGAATATAATTGAATAGTAAAGATAAGCAAACATGTCAGATATGACTAGAGAAAGTACTATGCAAGATATATTGTTTATAAACTCCTGGTTTTTAGCTTTCTAAACAATAGTTTTGTGTTCGTATGCAAAGAATTCCTAATAATGCACCTGTGAAAACCCGATAAATTATAATCCGAACAAAATAAATAAAACACTGGATAGATTAAATAAAAGGATTTCAGGTATTGTGAAGAGATACAATAGAATAAAAGAGAAGGTGTTATGGTGTAAATTAAGTAAAAAAGAGAATTGTGGGACAAAAATAGAAAGAAGAAGTAATGAGAGCCAATGTGTAAATACAAGAAAAATTAGACTATAAATGCCTCATTTTTCTCTCTTGGCCGACGGTTTAAAACAAAGAGAGGGAGAGGTTTTGTGTGATTTTTCTACTTGAATTCTTGTTGATTTCATCAATAAAAGTGTATAATTGGAGTGATTAACTTAGTTAAACAAATTTAGAGGGGTGATTTTAGTGTTATGAGTATTTTGGAAGAAGAAATTCAAGCTAGGGTTTGAAGAGGGAGGACAAGACAACTTGATTTTTTTTTTTTTGCATTCTTTCCTTGAATCCTTATCAAAGTAAAGTAAAGAACATGCTCCAAGTGATTAATTTCTCAAATTTTATGTTTTGATGAAGGAATTGAATTATTGTGATTATGTGAAATTATGGGTTTATGATATTAATTATGAGAATAATGGAAATTATGATTGAACCATATTAGAAAGCATGGATTATGATTGGGTAAGTGTTTAATTTTAAATAGAAGAAACAAAATCCCTTTCCCCTTTTTATTAGAGGTTTCAGCCAAAGAGAAAGATTTGAAAGATCTAAGGTTTTAATGCAATTGTTTGGAAATTATGGGAAAATATAGGTTTATAAATGTTAATAGATGAAATAAGTAAGGATTTTTCAAAGAGAGAAGAAAAATCCTCACTTTCTTCTTTTAAATGAATTTCGGCTATGAAAAAGAAAATTGGGACAATTGAGTTTTAATAAAATTGTTTAGAAATCTTATCAAATTGTAGATAATTGATGTTGATAAGTTAATTGAATAATGATGTTTGTAAGAATGGAGAAAAAATCTCACCTTCTTTCCTTATTGAAGTTCGGCAATAACACATAACAAAAAAAGAGAGAGAAAAGAGAAAAAAGTTTTGATTTGGACTTCATTAATTTAGGAGGGTGGTTTTAGACAAATCGAGTAAATCGTCGGAGAATTCGGGGACTTGTATCAATAAAAAAACTAAAAAGGTGATTTTATCCCTTTTGATTTAAAAGTTTAATTAAACTTATGTAAGGGTGTTGGATTTAATCAAAAAATATGTAATTAGTATTATAATTTTACCAGTTCAAATGAATGAGCAATGAAATGGTAAATTGTGTTGGTACAGATGAGGCCGTAGGATCTAATCTACAAGGGACCTCGTCGCGCACACAAGCACCAGGTAGGTGTTCAACACTTTAAAGTAACTTAATAGCTTATTTGAAATTATTGTATAAGGAATTTTCTTAGATAGTAATTTTAGTATAAAGCTATGAAATAAAGAGGTAGTTTAATACCCTATTGAATAGGCGAATTTGAAAAATTATTTTTTGGTTAATGGAAATAATGCCCAGATAAATGGGTACATGAAGATAATGATTTTCTAGTTAAGGGAAATAGTATCCTGACGAATGGGTAAGTTAAGAGAATTTAACTCCCTGGTTGATGAGATAAATACTCGGTATAATGGATAATTGTTGGATTTAATTGATTTAAATTAAAGTTAAATATATGGATTTGTTAGAGATATTCTTGTTATTTTCATAAATTTATTTCTATTCGGAAATCATATTAAGAATTGATGAAATTATTGAATAACTAAAGATAAGATATTTCATTTAATGATGTTGGAATTACATTAATGCACATAAATAAGTAGTCCTTAAGTATTTGTTTATCGTAATGTATAATTTTAATCATGCTTAATATGATTATGTTTTTAGGTACCCTCAAATTGAAAAGTAGATGTATGGATGGATAATTTTGTTAAGTAATTGATGTTATTGGAAGAACCAATATTTTGTTGTAATACACTTTTGTGTTTAAGAATTATAATATATAACTTAATTACTTATATATGATGTAATGCATGCTATGGATTAATTGACTTTAAATAATTGTTTTATAGAATATGGAAATGAGAATTTGATATTATGGTTGAGTTTTAAAGGTTCAGATGATGGGATGATTATTTTGATTGATGTTTACAGGTTGAGAATATTGAGTCAATAGCTTGGTATAAAAAAAAAATATAAAAAAACTTTGTTGAAATTTCGGTTATATATATATATATATATTCAACTATTACACTACAATTTTTTAGTTATAGTCTAGATTTCAGTGTGTCAATCCTTTCGTTTAGAAATATTTACCTGTAAACACACTTTTCAAAGAGTTCAGATTTCTTCTGTCATTTTTGTTAGATGGTTGCAATCCTTCAGCAATTAGACCACAGATGACATTCAACAAAAAGGTCAGGAAAATGAGAGTAAAATGGACACTGATTGTATAGCAAAAAATAACCTATGGGCAGACTACAGCGATATCCTGAAAAGTTAACCATGCATGCTTCAAGAAGATATGATGAAGGCTTCCAATGGCACCTAATCCCCTATACTTTTTCTCATTCATTATATTAAAAATGGAAACCTTAGTCGTCATTTCTGCACTCGCATGAGTCACCGCGCATGCTTATTTGTGATGAAAAATGATCTCTTGAGAATTATAAGAACAATACCATTACAGTACTTGGTGCTTTTTCAAAAACAATAACATCTGTTTATGGTAACAGTTAACACAACGTCCTTTACTTTGCATGGAAAAAAGTTATTCCAGTGGGAGGATATGCACTGTCAAAATTAGTGTTTGTCACTTGCTTGGGGGGATGTTAAAGGAAACAAGGCGAGCAACTCTGGTTCAGTGTAACCAGGTTTAGACCGTGGTGATGGATGCAGGTAAAATCGCCTCTCTTTAATGGCTTTCTCTTCTTCCTCGTTATTTAAGTCAGATTTTGCTGACTCTCCTCTGCTCCCCTGCTCTTGGATTGACAGTTTTGATAAAATGGTGGAAGGGGAGAACATGAACGAAGGGGTTCCTGCAGGACTTGGAAGAAGACTGTGATTACCCGATGTTGTTGGCGATGTACTAGGTTTGAAGATAAGAGGGGGCTTCACTATCTCTAGCTTGGGCCTTAGGTTCTGCCTTCTTTCATGGAGTTTAGGTGTTGATCTCTTTATGCCTGCAATCTTTGTTGCTGTTCCTTCTGCTGCATCACCCTCTGATGAGCCTGTTAACCGCTGAACAACATCACGAAAGGCCTTTGTGTCTGTTTGCACAAATGTAGTAATAGGTTTACCACCGACTGTGCTCTGGCTTGGCAGCTTCTCCATTGATGCTTATCTCAATGTACAAGTTTGCTCCCAACTCATTTAGGCTACGACCTGAAAAGGTTCAAATTTGTGAGCTGGAAGCCTCTCATTTATGGAACAAACATGCATACGGTTAGGCAGAATTCATGCATCTAAAGAATGACATCTATTACATCAAAGCGTGTACATAAATATATATTAGTGAAAGTGCCCATGAAATGTTTGGCAGCACCTTGGCTTGCCTAACTCCTTCCATTTTAGAGCAGTCAAAAGTATAAACTTTAACTAAAAGACGAAGGTAGGCTTTCATTGCAGTGAGATAGGAATTATATATACCATGCTTGAGTTACAATCCATAGACATGGAGCCATATTTTGGACGTGGCAATCACATTTGCCAATAACAAGTAGCAATGCCTTTTGCATGGTGTGTTTGAGTGTCTTGAGACACATTGTTATGGGTTCTGGCTTGGCTTTAGGCTTACCTATTTTCTTTTGACTCTTGAATGGTTACAGGCAAGTGTTAATCTCTCTCCCTTCCCAATTTCTATTGCTTCCTATCAGTCTCAGAACCATGATTTTGACCAGCATAATTCAAATTGAGTTCCTGTTTTATCCGGCCCAGGACCTAATGCAGAAGATGGGTCAGATTCTAAGGTAATTTGCTCCTTTATCTATAAAATTCTATTGAATTTAATGTAAGGAATTCACCCTTATAAGTGTTTTTTTTTTTTTTAAAGAAGATATATTGTTAACTGGGGTTTGCAGTGATGTTTCCCTCAACAGATTATGTAAATTTCCTTAAGGTTTTTCATATTCTGACCAGGAATAGGAGCATATAGGAAGAACAAAACTCATCTGTCGTAATCTGGCTGGCATAGTCTTGTTTTTCCTGCATGGTGCCTAATATTGTTCTAATATCTATTTTCTGATGAAGCTTGACTCTCCTGCGCAAAATTATCAAATATAATAGCTAAGAAAAAGAGAGCGTGTTTGCTCTGCCAAAACATGAACTGTTAGTTTATACGGTATTTAGATTGTCTATCAATGCAGCCATGAGATGCCATATCAAGAAATACTCAAATTCCAGTAACATGAATTTGGCATTTGAGCAGGTAAAAAGAAACCATACCTCATAGAACAGGCCTCTGATTCTTCAGTGACGCAAAGGCGGTGAAAATCCAGCTACTTTCAGCAAGCAACCTTGGAGGAACAGGATTGAGGAATGGAAGAAGAGGCTGTATGTATAAAGTGATGGAAGGGAAGGAGAGAAGCTGAAGGAGATTAAATACAAATGTACAAACAAAAAAAGAAGCCAAGGCTGTTTGTTTGACTCACACTCGACAATCCAGTTAGGACAAACAAAGGGTAGCCTCAAAATACTTGCTAGGAATGGATTTGTTCTTCACAGCTTCCTAAAAAAACTCACTGTTTTTTAGAGAAATGGTAATGGCATTGACTGATAACTTGGAAACATTGACTTTTCGTTTCCTTTTTATAGTTAGGCGTTACGTGGATAGTTGACTACACCTTTTGTTGGATAATTTTTCCTATTCTTGCAAGATTATCAAGACTTGAGTTCTAGAGGTTTGATGGATTAATTTGTTGAAACATCATTCACTAATTACTATTGGGATTAGATGGATAAATCATCATGATCTGTCCTAACATCTATTTTTGAAAATAATGTCGCGATAAACATGAAATGATAGGTTGGACCTCCAATTTTTATGGAACAGTCAACAAAAAAGCCTCCCACCATTCCCCCCACTAACATTTTGAAATTACGTGACAGCTTTTTTTTTTTTTTTTTTAAAGTGTATTTTAATTAAAAAAATATTAATTTAATATTTTTTTAGTGTTTTTTTTTATATAATTTTGATATTTTAATGTTAACAATAAAAAAATTATTTTTATATATTTTTAAATAAAAAATACTTTTAAAAATCATAATCTTATATCACAATAGAAAACACACATGCATTTATTAACATGGCTTTCATTTTTAATCTTGTTTTTCAAGTCTTTAAATTTCTTCGAATCTTGAATTTTAAGTGTTCAAGTTTTTTTCAAACACAAAGTATTCAAATATTTAAATTTAGGACTTTTCTAAACACACAAATGATGTTTCAAATATCCAATATGTTCAAGAATAAGATTTTTTATTGTTAAAATAATGGACAATCACACGTTTATTTTGATATTCTCTTCTCCATGGTTGGTGATAGAAGACCTGATACCTGTAAAACAATCTATTTTGATAGGATTTAGGAATTCATTTGATGATAAAATTAATAACTTTTAATAAGGAAATGCAATAAATGAAAAAATAAACTTTTAATTCTAAAAAAATTCCTAATTATGTATCATAAATGCTCTGAAAATAAAAGCATGAATATTTTAAATAATAGAAAAGGTATGAGTCATTTACTTTAGTGGTTCAGGTGGTATATATAGCCTTTAAACTTTGTCACGTTGCTTAAATAAAAGGGTTGAAAATGTCATCTTCTCATGATTGCATTAATGAAATATAAATATTCCTTACACAATATTAATGAAAGATATATATCTCTTATACAATATTAAAATTGATGAAAATATGGTAAGTCGTTAGGAGACTTTTATACATCTAAGGATTTAAAACGAAGATCATTATTTATTTTTAATATTTTATGTTAAAAGACACAAGAATAAATAAATAAATCTTTATGACCCAACATGAGACTTAAAAAAGACTATCAACTCTATATGTATTTGGACTTGAAATGATTTCAGACCTAATGATGTTGGTTATTGAACCTTGCTATACCATGCATTTGGGCTCAACGCATAGTTGAGCCCAAGAATATTGGATGCTAGACCCACATGCACTTGAGTATAGTTATGTAGTTGAATCTAAAGATGTTTGGCATGACACCTTACTAGACCCACATGTATTTGGGCTCAGCATGTAACTAAACTTACTGATATTAGGTCTTGCACCTTACCAACCCATATCACTTGAACTCAGCATGTAGTTGAACTTAAGAACGTTGAGCCTGTAAATAAGCTAGATCCACATCATCTTGTGTTGTTACCATGCATTCACACACACATATAAATATAAATTACATTGATAATCACTCACACTCACAAAAACAAGTAAATTGAGCAACCTTTTTATTTGTTAAATGAATTTAGATATTGAGTGGTTGTTTCAGCCACTCCTCGATTTTGTTAAATGAATGCTATGCCACTTTGATGTTAAAATTTCATGAATTCATTTGTTTTAAACACAAAGACCGATAAAAGTAATTATCAAAGTAATCTATAATAACATGATAAAATGAGTAATAAACTAATTTTTTATTAGTATTAACAAGCATTATTTATTTTAGTTTATATATATAAACATGTGTGTGCATTATTCTCTCTTCTTATTATTCCTACCCCCTGTGTGTGTGTGTGGGGGGGGGGTTAATTATGAAACCATAAGATAATAACATTACTTAAAAATTAGAAAAATGTTTTATACATATATACACAAACATTGTATTTTCTCCCATGCTCAAGACTTTTTTTTTAAAAAAAAATTATAGGTCTTATACATAAACTTAGCTTGCTTTTGAATTTGATATCTTAGTTTTAAATATTTCTACTGCTTAACATATATCAGTTTTTTAGATTTAGATTCTCTCATATTGTTTTAAATATGATCTATCACAAGCTTTTCCAAATAAATGAATGGTTAAGTTTTTTAAAAAAATAATATTTTTTTGATAGAAAACCCAGAAAATAAAAAAGAAATTAAAATAAAGCATTAATAAAAAAATGCTCAATCTCACTTTTCTAGCATATTTTTGTAAATTTCAACAAGGTTTTAAAATATTTATTATCGATGCAATTTATGCTCTCCCTCCACATGACATAATGCATCAAACTAGAATATACACACATAGACTTTATACTCTCTCTGGATTTTAAAAGTCTCTTTAAGGTGGGTTTTTTTTTTTTTTTTTATCTTTGTTGGATGTAGCATTTTTTTTTTTTTTTTTCCAATACTTTTCTTCCCTTTTTGGCATCAAAATAACCACTCAACACACCTGGATAATTAATCAATGTCGACATTAGCTACACTAATATCATTAATATCTACACACCTGGATGACTAATCAAGTAATTTTAATCAACTATCAAGTCCAATCTCATCTTTACTTTTCTTTTCTTTCTTTATCTTTCTTCAGATGTATCAAACATTTAAACAAAAGACAAACACAATTAACTTATCGAACTTAAAAGTAAATAGGTTAGGTGTCATAACCATAGTCTCGTCAACACAATGTACTAAGTATCATTTTCCTAACCTTAATCTCGTCAACATAGTCGACTATATATCAATTAACTTATCAGTCTCTAATTTTGCAATTGATTAAATAATTTATTACCTTTAGGATCCACCATTGTGATAGATATAATTGAGATATTAACTATTACCATTACAATCATATATATATATATATATATAGTTACAGTCATTTTAGATTTACATATGAATGTCCATTGTTGTGATGGATCACAAGCCATAACATACATACAAATTTCCAGCCCTGTATGCGTATTCACATGGTAATATTTTTTGTACTTGTCAATAACATTCACATAATAATAATATTTTGCATGCTTATAAGTGATTATTAACATAATAATAGTTTCCATGCCTGTAGGCAATATTCTTTCATGGTACACAGTTTAACATAGTACTTATAATTTATATTGTATTCTAGCATTACAAAAAATCTAAAACAACAAAAGAAGCAATGGAGCAACTCTTGCCTTGAAATCATGTTATACATACTCCTGAGAAGTCATGTCCAATTCTAAACACTGCTTTTACATTTCAATTAAACATCCCGAATCAATATTCAAACCTTTCTAGTCCATTCATAACATTTACCAGTTTACATAAACAAATACTTTCATAAACAAGTTCATGAATACACTATTTTTATTTATCATTTCAATTCATTTACAATAGCATCTTTTTACATTAACATTTAATGTCCGAATAACTTCATTTTTCGTTGACAATTTTCAATGTCCAAATAACTTATTTTTTTGTCAATGAATTCTACACAATAATTTAAGCCAAGTTCGACATAATCCATGTTACCCTTCTCAAGCTAATCCTTCCCTTTACCATATTCATAAATTTGGCCAAGTAAGCTTTTGCTTGTTGTAACATTTTTTTTTATTAAACATCTCACTTTACGTACGAATTTAACATACTTATCAACTTACAATACTTAGAGCAATATATACCCAATAAGTGTTCAATTTCATTTAAACCATTTTCAAATTTCATATTATCCATTGAGTTTGAACAATGAACCATCGTGTTGCAACAATAACTAAGTTAGAACAGTGATTCAACAAGTTGTAATAGTGAATCAGTAAGTCTAGGATTAATATATTCAAACAACTATATTTCTGTGTAAAATTTCATTAATCTTAATCAAAATAGTGAATTTATAGACCACCGTATCATAAACAACATATACAAAATTTAGTTAAATCAAACAGTTAAATTACCCAATATAGGCAAAAAAACCAAATTAAAAAATGATAAGTTACTCTTTAGAAAAGAAAAGGAAAAAAACAAACAAGTTTTTGTTAGGATATTTATTTACAATCTCCAACAACTAGCTGAAAGAATACATAGGTGAATCTCCCTATGCAATTTCAGGCAAATCCAACGATGGAGGATGAAAAAACAAGATGGTGACCGTAAATGACCTGAGGTGGGATTTCTAGAAAAACATTGCATGTGATATCTCTGAAATGAAGGCTGATAATCACAATCCTTCCGGTCATATTAAATAGGGTGATAAGGTGAACATCATATCTAAAACTCAGTCTGATCCAACAGTGGAAGGCAGATATATGACTTCTTTAGCACCAACATATCTAGCTTTAGTTATGAACATTCTAACTATACATAAACATAAGTGGATTGTTTGTATTTATTTATAAAAATGCCATTATCTAGTTCATGTGTCATTTTCTGTATTTTTATCCAACCATCAATACCCTTTCAAGACCTTATCAAACTCTAATTGACCTAAAAATTTAACTAAGATAGAACAATAGGTCTAGAAAATCCTCATAAAATTTCATTTCAAGCCAACAATCAGATTGAAATTCTAAATTTATAAAAATTCTTCCTTTAAAAAAATGATTTTACTTGATAGGGAAGTTTACACAATTTATCACTAATTAACAATCTATGCACTGATTTTATTACTTTTTTTCATTTGCAATTTAAGTTAAATTACTCAAAGTTTTATCCCTGTCTATAACAACTTTCCTTCTTAATTATAATTTCTTAATCGAAATTTACTACTTTTAGCACTGATTTACCAATTTTAGGTTGAGGGTTTTTAAAGACATCCAATGACAAGGAAAAAAAAAAAAAAAAAGGAGAGGAGAGTGGTCCCATATGATCTAGTTTTGGAAAACCACTTTTAAACCCACAAATGGTTTCATAACCACTTGCCTTTTTTAGGCTAAAAAAAAATATCTTTCAAAGCTTGAAGGGGGGATTGGAGAGCAGAAAAAAACCATGAAAAAAAAAAGAAATATTAAGAGAAAATCAATAAAGAAATAAAGAAGATACTACAAAGAATAAATCAAAAGTTGCTTTGAAGGGGCTATTGGAATTTGTTCAAATCAAGCAAAAAAGGCAAAAACTAGTTGCAATCGTCTCTTTAAGGTGCATTATGATTAATACTTAAAATTATATTTTTATTGAGGTTTTATATCATCATTTTGCACTTGAAGTATCAATAACTCCTTAACTATAACATGTTTTATAATAACAAGTCTGATAATATGAAATAGCTTTAATTTATGGTAAATACTCATTTTAAATGTAGGCATATCTCACAATTCAAAGGATTGATTGTTGTGATTAACTATTGAAAATAAAATGACAAAGAAAAGGCTAAGCTTAGAAAAGAGATGTTGATTCAATTCAAATTGGAACACTGTTCAGTCATTGGGTCATATCTAGAGCTGTAGATCTTGAATTTCAGTTTGGTTTATATGGCTTTAGTTTGGTTTATATGGCTAGAAAGCTAAGGAATAGGCCTACAATGTTTATGAAGAGCAGAAGACCCAAATCTTATGTTTTCAAATTCAAAGCTTAGCCACAAAAGAGAAGTCAAAATCTGTCCTACAATCCAGCCCAAAAACTGCTCAGAATGTTACCCATAACTGGATTTCTAGAAGATAAAATGATGTTAAATTTGATGGGTGAAAAGATAAGACAATTTTCAACAACTTTCATGAGGACCACCTGCTCAAGTTCTGATGTTAGCAATGACATTTCATCCAGACAAGAGCTTGAGGGATATCTACCATGTCCACCAGAAGCACTACTCAGTATTATAGTCATATCTCAATCTGTAGCGATCCAAATGCTCTAAAATGTTGTGGGTGGAAAGAGGAGAGGATTTCCAATAACTTTCATATAGAACACTTTGCCAATTTCTGATTGCATCAATTTCATTTCATCCATCCAAAATGCTTGAGTGTTGTTGTCCACCAAGTTCACTAAATCAATAGTTGGGCACTACATCAATAATAAATTACCAAATAAATAGTTTTAAATTTTAGCCTATTAAATGAAGCATTTGCCATTGATTTAAGCATCTTGGTTCTTAGATCAAAATCATATTCTTGATTTCTTTGTATTTTTTTAGTGTTTAAGTTTTATTTCATGTTATAGTAGTTCTTGTTTATGTTTTTTATTTTCTTTATTATACTTAGTTAACTATGTTCTTATCTTGTTTATTTATGTTCTTCTTTTTCATAATGTTTAGCTAATTTTATCATGTTAAGGTGAAAATGTTTCACTAATGGTGTTAACATAAGTATAATATAAACTCAATATGAACTTAAATGCTTATATCTAAGAAAATTTGATATTAACATGTCTTATCTTTTTATCTTATCAATCCTTAATATCTTGCTTGTTAAATGGTTAATCTAGATTTGTGTTGTAGAACACTTGGTACATCAAATGCTTGATCCTTCATAGTCTTCGGCTGACATCGTTGTTATGAGAGGACTTGATTTGTTGTCAACATAAGTTAGCATCATGAATACCTGATAAAATTTATAAATATGTTGTTACGTAAATAAGATGATTAATATGATCATGTTGATAATTTATAAAGAGTTTATACTTTACTTATCTCTAATACTATTAGTGGATCCTCTAACCTTGACAAATTTTTTTTTTATCATTGTTTAATCCTCATATTAATCTCACATCTCAAAGATCTCTTTAACTCTTTGTTAAATTATATATATTATTTATAATTCATATAGTTGACTTCCAGTGGATCGACCCTAGTCTTGCCCAGTTATTTATTACTTTGACACTCCTTCACTTGGGATAAGATATCAAATCTTTTGATATTTTCACATTACTCAACTTGATGGAGGGGTAGAACTTATTGATAATACCCCTCTCCTCTACAGTTTAATCTTTGATTCATTCATTCATGGTTCAGAATGCTTTTGAATTGATTCGATCATATTTTAAATTGTTTTTGCATATATGTTCAAGTTGCTTTAAATGCAAGTTGTAATATGATTGTTTATTCTTCTTGTTAATCTGGTGTTTATAATGTTTAATAAATTATTAATGATATGTTTTTTATGTTCAAATACTTATTCTTGATGTATTGAAAGCATATGTTATGGTTTGATGATTATATATAAAAATAGGATATATAGCAATACTTTGTCATTTTGGTGTTTTTGTTCAGTTTTGAAAGTTCATGTAGGTCATTTTGATGTTGTTGCTTTTTTTATGTTGAATGAGCTTTTGGATTGATAAAATAGTAAATGTGCATGTTTGTATGATGATAGTAGGTTATAGGCTTTGAGTCCTATTCATTTTAAGGTTTACATGTTTATTGTTTTTTTTTTTTTTTGAAAGCTTAAGCATATATAAATGAGTATATGTTACTTGTATGAATAGGCCCTAGGCCTTTATTCTGGTGCATTTTCTAGATTTTAGTAGATTATAGGTTTCTAGATTTAACATTAATCCAAAGAAGATTGCTTTGTGTCGATGATTTCCATGTCATTTTGATCAATTGTTGAATATGACATATGTGTATAAGCATGTTGATCATTAATGTAGGATCTTAAAAGCTTAAAAACACTAAAATGTTGACATTTGATTTTTGGTTCTTCATTTTTATTTTTAAAAAAAATCACATAATCGTGATAATTGGTTGTTTTATTGTGATGATTCAACCTCAAAATTTTGTTTGAACGATTATTTTACATGCCCCTATGTCTTTGACTTTGTGAAATTTGGTCTAAAATTGAATCTGTGTTTATAGTTTTATGTTGAATGTTTTTTATGTTATTGACAAATTCTAAGTTTTGATTCATTTCAATTTGAGATTTATCGAAAAAATGTGTTTGTCTTGTTTGATCAGTTTTCATCAGTTTGGGGCCTTATTTTCTTGTTTCTCGGCCAAGCCCAACAAGCCCAATCCATATGGCTAGGTTGGCCTATAAAACTTTAAGGCCTTGTTTGGCCTGTCCTAATTGTTCAAGGAAAAAAAAAACCATTTTTCTTATGGGGTGTTTGGCAAACATGTCCTTAGCCTTAAATATTCATTTTTCTCCTTTATATTTTTGACTCATTTCTAAACAAACCCCGAATGATTTCCAAGATTTTTTTAAAAAAATCAGGGGCCATTTTTTCCCTTACATGTTTTTCAACCATTTCATTTAATATTTGGGTTGTAAACTTACATAGTAAGATACTAACCCAATATTAAATATACATGTTTTTTTTAGAATTTAAAAAAAACAACACACACACACAAAAATCCAAAATTCCTTATATAAAAAATAAAAATTCATTTTTATTTGTGTGCATACAATCAAATTCTAAAAAATTTCATGAATATTTTATAAAAAAATAAAAATTACATTTTATCATACTTTGAAAAAATATAAAAATCAATTAATAGGTATCATAACAAGTTTGTGATTGTCCATTAGGATTTGACCAAAATTTCAAAACACCATAAAAATCAATTTATTTAATTAATATTTGGGTATGAATTTTATAATGTAATGCATATTTTCGATATTAAATTAAATGATTTGACAAAAATAAAATGTTAAGAATTAATTGTATATTTTAATATTTAACGATATAAAATTACATGGTAAGGTATATCATCAGGTATTAAAGATACAAAATAGAAATAAATACACATTAAACTTTATACCTTTGAATAGTTAGGTTTTAACCTGATAAGGCCGATACCTCCTTACTAAGGGAGATTTGTCTTGAATCCATGGAAATAGAGACCTCCTTACAATGGAGGATCTATCTCAAATCCATAATATAAAGATCTTTTTATTAAGAATGACATTTCTTGAACCTTAGACATACCAATGAATAGAAATATGATTTATAAAAATATAATCAATTGATAATGCAACTTACCATAGTATGGTGCATTAAGTATGATACATCTTCTTCATGCACAACTAGTTCTCTTACCTAGACTCTTGCAGATTAGTAGGTTTTCTAGTGGTCATAATATTAGGTGATAACTCTTGAACCCTTCAAATCATAATTTCATGATTAATCCCAACATATATAAAACCTTTTCAATCTAGGAAAGAGACCCAGCATTCGGTGTCATGCACGCTATGACAACATTCATGGATTGGACTAGAAAAATAATGGGCTGAAAGAAATAATTCTTCATGAACTAGACCCGAATCCAAATCTTAGTTGGCAAAAAAAAAATCTTTTGTGCCCCAAAATATCATTTTACAATAACCCAAACCTAGGCCCAAGTCAGGCGTGGCGCGCGCGGAGAAGGGGTTTAAGCCCAAAGCCCGCTTTGCCCATGATTTCTCCCTTCTAAAAGCTTGAGTGCTGTTTGGATCCTATTTTTACTTTTCAACTACCCACTTTACAAATACTAGAAAAGTATTGTTTCTTTCTAATATGGGATAGAGTTCTTTACAAGGTTTTGGGTTTCATAAAAACATGTCACCCAAGTATTTTTTAAGATCAATTTTTTTTTTCACCTATAATTTGTTTTGATGTTCTATGTTAAAGAGCATATGTTGGAGATTAAATATCAACAAAGTTTTAATTCTAAAAATAAGTAGATCTCAATTTTAATTTTGTCTTGAGTATGCCTATTAATCATGTTCTTTAAACAAAATTTCAACGATTCCATACATGAATGGAAATTCTCAACCCAGTTTTGAAATGACTCAAAAATTTATTGAGAGATACTGATTTGGTAGATTATTACATCATGATTGGTAGTTTTTGTCTTTGAACTTTTCTTAGTGAATTACTATTGAATTTACTAGCTAAATAATGAATACAATGTCTTGAACAATTCAAATTTTATGTTAATCAAGACAATAGTACTCATATAGTTTCTCTACCTAAAGATTTTCTTTGGTGATCACTGTTGTGTTTATTTTATCCCTGAATAACTCTTGTATTCATGAGTGCTTTATGGAACTCAATATTTATCAAAATTCTTAAATAAACGACCACATTTCATACTCATATAGATAATATTTTATTAAAAGTATACTCTACTTGGTGCACAAGATATAAAAATCATTAAGAGCACAACTCATCATTTATTATGTTGAATCTAGTACTTATTTCATTATAGAAATAGATAGAAATAATAATGCTCTAATGCTACCGAGAATATTATATGACTTAGATTTACATTTGAACATAGATATTTGAATCTCCAATCAACTTGGTGTGGTTACCATCATTACACTCTTTTAAGTTTAAAGGCTTTAAGCTCATTCCCCTCGATAAATTATACACAAGCTCTCTTGATAAATCTTTAGTTAATGGATCTATAATATTTTTATTTGACTTTACATAGTCAATTGAAACAATTCTATTTGAGAGCAAGTGTTTAATGATATCATATCTATGATGTATATGTCTAGATTTACCATTATACATACTACTTTGTGCCATTCCAATTGTTGACTAATTATCGTAATGAACACAAATAGTTAGCACTAGTTTTGGCCAACATGAAATATCCTCTTAGAAATTTCAAATTTATTCAGCTTCCTCTCTAACTTTATCAAGAGCAATAAACTTTTATTTCATTATGGATCTTGTGATACATGTTTACTTAGAGGAGTTTCATAACACAGTTGCTTCGCCAAGTATGAAGACATATCCACTTGTGGATTTTGAATCCTCAGTGTTGAATATCTAATTAGCATCATTATACCCTTCTAGTACTATTAGGTAACCAGTATAGCATAACCTATAGTCAAAGGTGTACGTTAAATACATGGATTACTTGTAAATCTACTCAATTTACTAACTAAGTAAGCAATGTCAGGCCTTATATAGTTTAAAATGTACATTGGGCTTCTAATTATTCAAGAATATTCCAAGTGGTTCATTCATTTACCTCTATTCTTAGACAGATATACATTTATATCAATTGATGTTTTGACAGTACTATGTTCACCTTTAGAAAATTTATCAAGAATTTTCTAAACATAATAAGATGACAGAACAATACCAATCAACTAGATGTCCTATAAGTTTTTATTTCTTCTATGACATCTGCAACACTCAAGTCTTTTATGTCAAACATGTTAGTTCATATTTTCTTAGTAGACTTGATCATGTGACAATTGCTATCTAAAATTAACATATCATTTATGTAGAGACATATAATGATGTAATCTTTATCTATGTTTTTCACAGAAATATATTTATCAACTTCATTGATTTTGAACTCATTTCGCAACATCACCTTGTCAAATTTTGTATGCCATTGTTTAGGTATTTGTCTCAAAATATATAATGATTTGACAAATTGATAAACTTTGTTTCTTGCCTATTGATAACAAACCTCTCAGATTCTTCCATGTAAACTTTATCATCAAGATCACCATTTTAAAAAGTTGTTTTTTATATCTATTTGATGTATTTCAAGCTTGTTAATAGCTACAATGACTATTAAAGTTTGTATATAACTTATTCTTAACACAGATGAATATGTGTCAAAATATTTCACATCTTCTTATTATCTAAAACATTTAACAACAAGTCTAGCTTTATATTCGTTAATGTTGCCATCAGCATTCATCTTCCTTTTGAAGATCTACTTATGGCCTAATGGTTTACATTCGAGAGGAAAATCCACTAGTTTCCATGTATTCATAATAGATTCAATTTGACTATTGACTACCTCTTTTTAATAGCAAGCTTCTGGACAGGACATCATCTCGGAATAAGTTTGAGGTTTATTTTCTAACAAATATGTTAAAAAATCAAAACAAAATATTCTGGTCATTTTTCCTCTTTACTCTTTCTATGATTAACTTCATCATCTTCTTATTGATGATGATTACTTGAACCAACCTCATTCATTCTTTTAAGTTAATGATTTTCTTGTACTTACATCCATAGAAACACATCTTCAAAGAATGTAACATTCCTTGATTCCATAATAGTATTAGGATGAATACCCTAAATATTATATGCATAAAAATTGATATGTACTACTATTATATGCATACCCAATAAATACATAATCCATAGTTTTAGGTCTTATCTTGACCTTTTCAGGATCAAGTATTGCTACATTTTCATGATACCCCCATACTTTGAGGTATTTATATAAAGCTCTTCTATTTTTCATTATTTATACGATGTCTTTTTTTAGGCACTCATCATTTATTTTAATGTTCGATTCTTACGTTTCACAACACTATTTTATTGTGATGAATAAGGAGAAGTAGTTTGGTGGATAATACCATTTTAGGAACATAATTCATCAAATGGTGCTTCATATTCTCCTCATCCATAAATTCTTATGACTTTTATCTCTTTGTTAAGTTGATTTTCAATGTCATGCTTATAATGTTTAAACATTTCAAGAGCTTCATTTTTTTCTTCTAAGCAAATAAGTAACTAACATGTTTGACCTCATCTAGTGTGTTGATTTGGTCTTTGCAAAGATACATTTCATGGGTCATGAGCAACGAGTTCACTACATACCATTGTTCATACATTTAAAAACACATGATTCAAGAGTCATGGGGTAAGGGTGTTTATTCATTTTTTTTTTTGGTTTATAACTTAGTCACCTCAATGATGCAGTTGCTTGATTCAATTGTCATTCTACAAGTAGAATGTTAAAAATATCATTTTTGAAAGAACATCAAATTATTTTTTGAAATCAAAATACCAGATCAATTTTTTTCAAAACTCCAATAGGAAAATGGATTTTGGTACAAGAGATTAATTGTGTCTATGAAATCACGCAAGGCTTCAAAGGTGTATTCGTGAGTTCTTGTAAGAAAACTCTCTTAAGAAGATGAATAATGCTTGGTCGTAAACACGATTGAATGAGAAACTCATTATTTCATTGAAACTTTGGAAAAGAAGTTTAACAACAAAGAACTTATGCCAACATGAATACTGGCATGATAACACATAAAGGGGCTAAACATTTAGTGATCATTGATTGGAATTTCTGGAATCTTTCAATCATTCATTCTCCTCGACAAGGGCATCTTTTCAACACTTAGTTGCAGTCACATGTAGACCATTCTTGACCTATTATCACCATAGCTTTATCTTCAAAATAGTTGATTTCTGAGAGTTGGTGCGAAGAAATTAACTATAGGAACGGTAAGTGTCTTGGCAACCCCCTTCAGTATCCTTTTTTTTCAGTGAAACCTCTTTTTTTTAGTCAGATCAACAATTTTACCTAACCCGATGGCTTGTTCAATCCTCTCAGCTATAACAACTAGGTCAGTAAAATGTTGTGCGAGGCTTCTAACCAAGTATTCAAAGTACGGAGCTTTAAAGGTGTTGGAAAATAAACTGATCATCTCTTTTTCCAACATGGGAGGGTTAACTTGTGCAGCTACCTCACTCTATCTTCTAGCGTATTCCCTTATGGACTCCTTGTTGTCCTTCTCCATAGCTTGCAAGCTTAACCGATCAGGGCCCACGTCTATATTGAACTTATATTGCCTCATGAAGGCATCAACTAAGTCCTTCCATTTTTTAACCTTGGTATTGTCCAACCACATATACCAAGTGATGGCAGCATCACTCAAGCTGTCTTGGAAGAAATGAATCAGCAATTTCTCATCATCAACCACCTCAGCCATTTTGTTGCAGTATGCTTTGAGATGAGTTATAGGGCATTGAGTTCCCGTATATTTAATCAATTCTAGCACCCTAAACTTCTTAGAAATGACTACGTTTGGTACCAAACACATATTGACGGCTTTTATCAGGTCACACAAATGGTTTCCTTCAACTGCCCTTATCCTCTCTTCTAGGGTAGTCCATTTTTCCAAACCCTCTTCTCTCACCATCTTGCCCCTTTGAGATTCTTTCTCGGTAGAATCAATGGTAGATGAAATTCTTAAGGGGTATGCTGGCTGGAAATGCATAGCTTGTTAAAATTCAGATGACACCCTATTTGCCCCCAGATTCTGTGGATCCAAATGAGTTACATGCATATCTTCAGGCTGAGCTATAAGTATTGCTTTTCCGGATTTATCTCTCAAGGCCTGCTCAAGTAGACTAGTAAGCCTTGCGACTTCTTCTTTAAGATTATCCACCTCTTTTTGATGTTGGGCTTCCAACTAGGCTCTTTCTTCATTTTCCATCTGTCTTTTTCTCGAACGAGTGTTATAAATGAGTTTCAATGAGGGACCTAAATTTCAACCCGCTAAATGTAAATCATGCAATTATGCAAAAATGCTAAAGCAATTAAAAAATGCGTATGAAATACGGACTTGCCCTTCACGGGGTGACAACCTAATAGAAAGATCCTAATTATTGAGTGCATCAAAGGATTGGTCATTATCTAGTTTCAAAGGGTCTCTCGCATGCTCAGTGATCGTCCATGAAAGGTCGATATGAGGCTTACAAGTAATGTGAAGATAGAGGCCCTAAGTAATATCAGTTTGGCATATCAACCACTTACAAGTAAACAATTAAGCGAGAGTTGGATGGTTTCACGAGTCTTACCCAGGGTAAAGCCATTGGGGTACCGTTACTCCCCTATTATCCTAGGTTGTAAAGTGTGTGCACTCAAAGTGATGCATGGCAACATAAATAAGGATGCATGCTAAAGCAGTAAATGCAGGAAAAATAAACAACTAAACACAACAAAAAATAAAAACAAAATAGCAATAATAAGACAAAAGACAAAGCTTAATCCTAAGGTCCCTAGTGGAGTCGCCATTCTATCGCACCCGACATCGCGGCGGCCCTAAAAAATGATTCTTGATTTATTGAAAAAGAACAGATTTCTGGCATCTGGTTCTTTTAAGGAAAAAGGTGTTGTTTGAGGAGTCGCCACCTAGTATTATGGTCACTAGGAACCCTAACTGGTCAACAAAGATTCTATAGTTCGGGATTCGTTACGTAAAAGGGAAGATATTAGCACCCCTTAAACGTTCTGCCTAAGACAGACTGCATTGATGGTTTTGTCTTAAATTTCTAAATGTTTATTAGTTTATGCTATGATGATTTGTTTATAATATTCCTGACTCTGGCGCCAGTGAATATTCGAGCTCGAATAATTCCAACTCTAGCGTTGGTAAAAATTCGTAGCTATGAAAAAATATAGATCAATATTTTTTTTATTCCCTACTCTAGCGCCAGTGAATAAATAAATAAAAATAAATTTATTTTTATGCATGCACATATTTTTTTTTTATTTTTCTAGCTAAACAAAATAAAAATACAATGAATAAAAATAATATAAATTTAAATCGGTATTTTTATTCCTGACTCTGGCGTCAGTGAATAAACCAATAAATTTACATTATTTTTATTTACGCATACACATTTTTTATTTATTTTTTTTCTATTTTTTTCTATTTTTTTATTTTTTTTATTATTTTTGGGGGCTGGGCTGGACCCAGCCGGCCCAGGCCAGTGACCCGGCTGGGCCACATGAGGCACGTGTGATCCAAATCACACGTGCCAGGCCTTTAGTTTTAAACCAAGACAGGCGGCAAAAATGAATTAATGAAATGCAGGGAAAACAAAAACATAGCAAAAGACTTACCTGGTTCGTTTGCAGAGAGTTTGCGCGAGATTGCTGAGGGTGACGTTTCTGCTCCGAATTTCCTCTTACTCCTTTTGCTTGTCTTCCATGTTGTATTCCCTTCCTGCGTCTCTGTTTCGGCTAGATTTTCTTTGTTTTTATGCTCTGTCTTCAGAACACCGTCTCTCTCTCTCTCAGCTTGTTTCTGGTTTCGTGGTTTTAGGCCGGTACTGGTGAGGGGAAGCTCATTTTTTGTATGGGTTTCTAAAAAACACTTGAAGATTCGGCTGGTGTCGTGAGTTTCTCTTTTCGGGTTTCTTTTGTCTTTCCCTCTCTCTCTAACCAGCCCATGTTCTTCGGGTTCCCTCGGTTTATATAGAGCCTGGCGGGTTGGTAATGGGTGGCAGGTTGAGGGTCGACCACCATTAAAGCGCCCATAACTGAAGCCAACGGACAATTACTGTTGCAACGCCTCTCTGCCTTTACTGTGGAAAACGGTCTCTGGCTTAAAGAAGAAGAAGATGAACAGCGTCTTCAAAACGACGCCATTTGGAGATAACAGTGGTCATTTTCACTTTGACCCGTGAAGTTTTGAAAAGTTTATAATTAAGCCCCTGGTTTAAACCGTAATTTCCCCTGCATTTCGGCGCCTTTTACAAGTTAGTTCTTGGACTTTAATCTGCTGCAATAGTGCCCCCAATTAACCCCAAACTTTGCTATTTTTTCAATTAAGTCCCTGATTTCATTAATTTAATTAAATCCAAGTCCAATTAAGTCTCAAAACTTATCAATTCTCCAATTAAACCCTTGATTGGATGAATTAAATCAATTCCAAGCTCAATTAAGTCTAAAAACTTATCAATTCTCCAATTAAACCCTTGATTGGATGAATTAAATTAATTTCAAGCTTAATTAAGTCTAAAAACTTATCAATTCTCCAATTAAACCCTTAATTGGATTAAATAAATTAATTCCAAGCTTAATTAAGTCTAAAAATTTATCAATTCTCTAATTAAACCCTTAATTGGATTAAATAAATTCATTCCAAGCTTAATTAGATTAATTCCAAAGTTTAATTAAACCCCAAAACTTCCAACCATATTGCCCTTAACCCAAATTTTAATTCATTCTTCATTTATTTCATTTTACTTTTTTTTTCATCATTATTATTATTATTTTCATCAATTTTTTTTATCCTTTTTAGTAAATAATAATAATAATAACAATAATAATAAATAAATAAAATGATCAAAAATTGGGTTATGACAAATATTAAGCAAAAAGCATGATCATATAAGCAAGATAGCATAAACAAAATAATATTCACTTGTTGAAAAATATAAATCAATAAAATATATAACATGCATCAAAACATCGAAATTGCATGAAAACAATTTTAGAAGATAAACTATAACTTTAAAACAAAAATATATGCCATAAGGCAATTCTAAAAACTTATTTCACAATTAATCTATATTATTATTTTTTCACAAGATAAACTAAATAAAGTCTAATATAAATAAAGCTTTAAGATTGTTTTTCAGATTTGTAAATATATTAGACTAGTGAACAAAGATATTTAGTTTATCATAATAAGAGCATGCAAAACATAAAACTCATGAATCACATGTTTTCAACATAAATATATACTTGCAATTGATATAAAATCAAAGTGCTGGCATGCATACTAATAATTAAAATAATTATACTTTAATTAAAATAAATTAGAATACTTACGTGTTAAAGCACTTTAAAGTAAAATAACTTTTGTTTTTTTCAATGATGAATCATTTATCCTTAAAATTTTATTGCTTATCACTTGTGGAACTAGGATATTTGCAATATGTCTTTCAAGATTCCAACACCATCACCTTGATTTAAATGTATTTTTAAACAAGGTTTTTGAACCAAAGATTATATAACTCAAATATTTCTCAATAATGTGAACCTAAATCAAAGCATAAAAAGAAAAGAAAACACTTAAATACGAGGCGAGAAAAAGTTTGTAAAAAATATAAAAAACATTGTAGGAAACTCTTCCTCCATCTTTTTTTTACATTGAATTTTGAAAACTAAAAATCTGAATAATTAATTTTAATAATAATCAGAATTAATTCTCACATTATCAATCTTTAATTAGTTACCATAAATCAAATATTAAATTTGAACATAATAGACATGAATTTGTATTTTTTTGAGTTGAAATTTTTTTTTATATTTGCAACAAAAGCTTCTAGAAGCTCAATTTACAAAAAATAATCTCTTATAGCTTAAAATATTATGTTACAATAAACTCAAACTCAAACCTGAGCACAAGTCAAGCAGGCGCGAGTGCGGGTTTAAGCATAAAGCTTATTTTCCCTAAGATCTCTTCCCTTGAAACTTCTCTTGAGTCAATAGCACATTATCACCAATTTTCCTACCATGAACAAATGCTGTTTGGTTCTGACGAATAAGAGCTGGAAGACAAGTTCTCGTTAGAATTTTTGCTATGCATTTGTAAATGGTGTTGCCGCCTGATATAGGTCTAAAATCCATGGCCTTGTTAGCATCCTGCACCTTAGGCACCAATGTAACAGTATTGGCAGCTCTTAGAAACTTACCACTAGAGAAGAAATTAAGCACAGCACCAGCAACAACAACAATACTCCAAGCCTTCTTGAGAAAATCTGCAGAAAACCCATCTGGGCCAGGAGCCTCACTACCATTTAGAGAAGAACACGGAGATTGTGGTTGCGGTTGTTTTTCAAATAATTTTTCATGCTAAAATGCATGCTAATGATTTTTTTTTTTTTTTAAAAAAAAAAAAATTATTTTTAATATCAACACATCAAAATAATTTGAAAACACTAAAAATATATTAATTTAAAGTTACTAAAAAAAAAAAAAAAATTAAATCTTTTTAAAAATACTTTTAAAACACACAAACAAACAAACAGGCCCTCCCTGCTGATAATCCTGATACTTGAGTCATTAGATAACATTGCTGATAGGCAGTCAATTTATTCCCCTCATTTTATATTGAGTTATGCTAAACCTTTAAGAACAATATAATAAAAGAAATCCAAGAAAATACATGGGGTTAGATCATAATCTTAAGATTAAATTCAATTGTAAATCCTATTAATCTCTAATAGCCTATGTATTTTCTCGAGACTTTTTTAATATCATATTTTCTTAATATTTAACATTACTATTGTCTTTGTTTTTGGACACCAAACTAGCATATATATATATATATATATATATATATTTTATTTATTTTTTTTTTTTATTAATATAAGTGTTCAACTAAATTGTACGCCCACGACTAAATTCAACAAGATGTGGTTGTGCTTCAATGAATTATCTCACACCCCATCCCATCCCATCCCCAAACACACGGTCTATAAACTTATTTACAGGTAAGGATCATATCTGGTAGAAAGAGAACAGGCGAAATGGATTTGGAATCTGTGAGGAGATACATAGAGAAAGGAGGACATGAAGATGACAAGAAAGCATCAAAAATTGAAGAAATGCCACTCAGATTCTTTGAAAAATTCGTAATGGAAGGCCTTCATATTGATCTCATCGAACCTGGGCGTGTTGTTTGCTCCATGAAAGTCCCTCCTCGTCTTCTGGTAACCACTTCTAACCTCAAACTCTGTGCTTTATTGCTATCAACTTATTCAAATGCATAATCAAGGATCTCAAGATGACTCCTTTGGATTCTTGGGATAACTTCCACGGCGGACTATTGTTTTCCCTTGATTGGTTTTGACAACAGAACTAAGGCAAATTAGAGAAATGGTTGGATTACCCTCCATTTAGTTTGGTCGTTCAGATAACTCATGATGACCAAGAGAAAGTTGAGATTTTTTTTTATGTCTGCTCTTTAGTTAGGATTTTTTTTGAAGTAATTTTCTTTATATTCTGTGTTTGGAGATAAAATACTGAAAAAGTTCGTAAATTTGTTCCATAATTTTAAGCCAAACAATGATTTAATCATTTTGGTTTTAAAGGGTGTTGCTGATTATTGGGGTTTTGCATGATGGCTTATTGTGAAGAACGGTAGCGATTGCTTGCATGCTGGGGCTACAGCAATGCTGGTTGATGTGGTAGGGTCAGCTGCACTGGTCGCAGCAGGAGTGTTCTTAACAGGAGTTTCTGTGGAAATTAATGTTTCCTACTTGGATGCTGCTTATGCTGATGTGGGTATCATTCCCCCCTCTCTATTTTTCGATACTCGTTTCTTTGTGTTAATTTTGTTTCTTCAATACAATTGATAGCACAATTCCAGCCATAATTTCTTGAATATTTGACAGAGTGGATAAGGAAATCTTTTTCAAATCAAAGAATTGTTAAATGCATTTTTTTATGGTTAAACATGTTGACTTACGTATGTCTGTTGTTTATTTTGGTAACGGTTTCAATACTAGGCCTAATTGATGAAGAATTTAATTCATATTGCCATCAATTTTATCTGAAACCCTATCGAACTTAGATGTAGCAAGCCTTATTGAGATTTCTAAGTTTTGAGGTTGCTTACGTTTAATTGCAGCTGCCATCACATGAGTTCTCTGTCACTGTCAACTCACTTTGGAGTATGATAAGTTGAAGTTGGAAATTGTATTGAAGTTTTTTGTGCAATGTTTTATTTATTTGATTAGATGAACTATTAGGTCCATTCTGTTTGTTGGTGAGCAAGAAGTTTTGGTCAAGATGGAGTAAGGGAAATCTAAGATTTGTAGAACAATAAGATGGAGTAAAATAAATCTCAATGCTGATATGTAGTGTTGATTCCATTCATCATAGCAGCTGTGTAGATGTGTGGATGTTCCATCGTACATGTAAAAACTACTGAATCATAAACAACATTAGACTTGCCAGTCTTACGGAGTTTTCTGTTTCTGTTCATTCAGGAAGAAATCGAGATTGAAGCCAGGGTTCTACGTGCAGGCAAAGCTGTTGGATCTGCGAGTGTTGATTTCAGGAAGAAAAAGAGTGGGGCAATTATAGCTCAAGGGCGTCATACCAAGTACCTTCTTATTTCCAGTAAAATGTAAAAAGTCTTTCTCGAGAACCAATAATGTATCGCTGAATAACGCATCGAAAACTGCACATTCTCTGCTCTGGAAGAAATGCGGTTTTAGACCAGTTTCCAGAGATCGGACCCCTAAGCTCCCATCAAGCAAGCATAAGAGTCAACAGGCTTTGTATCTTTCTCATCCGGGGATAAAAATATTTGTCAGATGAGTTGAATGATGGAGAGTTTGACACTCTGACAGCCATGCTGAGCAGTAAATTTGGTTGTCCTCCTCGCATATTGTTGCAGCTCCTGTCCGAATTTCTCCTGGAGTTCAAGACAGCATTTTCTATGCAATGCAATGATTTTATTTCATAAATTAATGAACTGAAATATAATGTCGATTGTGTTTAGGCTACTCATCAGATATTGGACGAGGAAAACAGTTTAGAACATCTTCTTCCTATGATTTATCCACAGTATAGTTGGCTTTAACCTTACCTGCCTAAAGTACCTTTGCAGAGTCTATGGTGCACAACACCTGATGAGAAATGGTTCCCTTTGTAGCATTTTGAATGTTCTTGCTGCAGCACGAAGGTGATTTGAGAGGGCCTTCACTCCTAAGGCTGGCAAAGTAAACAACTTAATTATAAAGAGGGAAAAGAAAGATGAAATTGCGGGGAATTTTATTTTGTTAAAAATCCCTTCATTTCTATGAAATCTTGGCACCAACTTGTAAATACATCACCAAAGCATATCTTGTAGCATTTTGGTTACTGATTTGATAAAAAAAAAAAAAAAAACAGAGATAATTAAGATAAAAAGGATATGTTTTTTCATAGTTTTGAAACTAGCCTACCCGGCGTATTTAGTATTTTCCATTAATTAACAAAACATTTATGCCAAACAATATAATTTTGGAATCCTAAAAATACAAAAAAAAAAAAAATTGATAGGGAAAACCCAAGAAGTTAAAAAGGAATATTCATATTAGAATGATTTTTTTTTTCACCTTGCACATCATATATCTCATATTAGCATGATACATTTAAAAGAATTTAATTAAAAAATATATATCCTAAAAAGGAACAAAACATCTTAATTACTAGATCAATCTCTTAAAGTTGTTGTTATTCAAGTGTGATCAAGGTTATCAAAAATATTTTTTTGACATAACATGAAAAATATAATATAAACTCGGATCGTAAACTCGAATCGTAAAATTATAAGTAAGTTTTTTAACTAATTATATATTGATAATTCTAGCTAGGGAATTAATTTACATTAACATCTGATAAAATAAGTCATCAATATTATAATTAATTAGTGATCTAAATAAAATGAGAGAGATATATAGTATGAATTAATAAAATAATGACATTGAAAAATAAAAAGTCTCAGAACACAATTTCTCAATATAAAAGAATCACAAAAAAGTATAAAGCACACATAAATCTAGTGACAACTTGGTTGTTCCCATCACAATAAATCTTGATAGACCCCTTTTGGGTTGCAAGCTAATAAGTTTAAATTAGTAATTAACTAACATAAATTCAATAATGAAATAAACCCCTAAATAATGTCTAATGTACTAAGAAAAAATCAAATTAAAAATAATTATTTAAAAATAAATAAATAAAATAAAATAATAATAAAAAAGTATTCATGTTAAAATTCTTCCATATAGCTTGAATCTCTAATTTTTGCATATTCTTGGCAGATTTAAGTCCTGATTTCAAATATGTCATTCTCTCTTGTTTGGATGAATTATTGGCCCTATGATATATAATTGAAAAATTTCAGATGTCTAGTTTCTATCCCAACTTTAATCAAAGCAAAATTCCAGCAGTAGCTCTAGATATGTCTCAAACAGTACACGAAGGTCTTGTTTGATATATTTGAGAATGTTAGTTTATTAACTTTGACCCTCTGAAATATTATATTCTCTAACTCCATTTGATCTAAAAATTTACCACAATATATTTTTATATATCTAATATTTTTTCTATAAAATTTAAGCTTTTTTTCAATTTATGATTTAAAAGATATATTCAATCTTGTAAAACTAGTCAGCAAATATTTTAAAATCAAATTTGGACCTGAATTGGTTCATATCACAAATTTAATGAACTTATCAAATCGGATCAAATTTATCAATTTTATTAATGTTTTATGAGTTAAGTCTAATTTTACTATTTTCAAGTTTTTAATATGATTTAACACATTAAGTATATATTAACTTATAAGATTTTATAATATTTTATAAGTTAATTCGTGCTTTTAATATCTTGTGATCTTTCAAGGTTTAAATAAAAGATAAGATAATACCCTGTAGATTTCGTTTACTCCCCCATATATTCCGTCTCTTTCTTTTCAAAGGAAAAAATAAATAAAAAATAATTAATGATCACATAGAAAAAAGTGAAGCAATTAATTATGTTTCTTTAGTATTTATGTGGGATTGGGAAGATAATGATTGGTGCTAGCAGTTTAATTGACAATAAAAGGTATTAAAATTGATTTTTTTTACAGAAACAGTCGAACTTTTTTTTATGAGAGAATTAAAATTGAAGTTCTTGGTAATTTTCTCAGAATAAGGAAGAACCATGATACAATTCCTAACCCTATTTCTCATGTTTTAGAATTTTAGTTTTTAATTAATGTGAATATTCAGGTAATTTATATATATTTTGATTAATTTTAATGATTTTAAAATTATTAATTATATAAATTTATAATAATTTAAAATTTTATAAAATTCAAACCAATAATTTTTTTAAAAAATAAACTCAGCATCTCACCGATCATGTCTTATAATCTAGTTATTATGGGTCAACGGGAAGGGACAAAACAGTAGAGTATTACTTTGCGTCTTTGCCCATCACTCTTTCAACAAACATACCTTTGCCTGAGACGAGTCGGAAAGGGAAGAAAGAAAAATGGATTTTGAATCAGTGAAGAGATACGTAGAGACAGGAGGATATGAAGAAGACAAGAATGCATCAACCATTGAAAAAATGCCTCTCAGATTCTTTGAAAGATTTATAATGCAAGGCCTTCATATTGATCTCATTGAACCTGGCCGTGTTGTTTGCTCCATGAAAGTCCCTCCTCGTCTTCTGGTAATCACTTCAAACCCCAAATCTCTCTGTTTTTATGTTGTTTTCTGATTCAAATACATAATGAAGGATTTAAAGATGATCCATTTGGGCTCTTGGGATAACCATCATAGATGAATACTGTATGCCCATGCTTGGTGAATTACTCTCCTTTTAGTTTGGTTGCTGAGATTAGTCATGAAAACAAGAGAAAGTTCAAGTCTTTTGTTGGTTGTTTTCAATTAGGATTCTCTTTGGAAGTGATTAGCTAATATCAGAAAAAAGTAAGGGAATTTCCTTCCAAAATCTAAGCTAAAGAATGCTTTAATAATTTAGGTCTTAAATGGTGTTACTGATTATTTGGTGTTTTGTTTGATTGCTTATTTCTAAGAATGGTGGCAATTTCTTGCACGGTGGGGCTACAGCCACGTTGGTCGACTTGGTAGGAACTGCTGCAATGTGCACAGTTGGAGCTCCAGCAAGTGGCGTTTCTGTAGAAATCAATGTTTCATACTTGGATGCTGCTTTTGCTGATGTGGGTATCAGTCCTTCTCTCTCTTATATCTTGTTCCTTGCGTGTGTTTTTTTAAATACCCTGATAGAATGATTCCTAACCTGTTTGTCTCAGGGTTGAAACTGTCTTGAATATACGATAGAGTGAAAAAGGAAATATTTTTCGAATATATTGTTATGTGTTTTCTTTTTTATGGTTTAACAACATATCTACAGCTGTCTATAATTTTTGGTAATGGTATCAATACCAGGCCTATTTGATGGGGCTTTGGACCATAAGACTGTAAATTATATCTCAACCCTATCGAACTAAGATCCAGCATGCCTTATTCTATATTTCTCAAGAGTTTGTGGTCGTTTACCCTTTTGTTGCACTGTTAATCACAAGTTATTGTGCATTAATCAGGTGTTATGCTAAATGTAGTTAACTTTGGTGCCTTGGAAGTATCCAATAAGCTGCCGGCGGAGTGTTTGTTTTTGTAAATCTCCCCCTCCCCTCCTACAGAAATAGTTTTCCAAGTATGGCCTTGGAAAAAAGATATCAAATTATGTCCCATCTATTCGTGCTTTAATCAGGTGCTGTTTCTGTCTGCTTTAATTGGGTGCCTTTAAGGTTCACTTTTGTTTGATTAACAGTGTTGGTCTTAAATGTTATAGATTTATGCGTTAGGTTTCATCTGTATACAATATAGATTCTTGTACTGTGCTATAATAAAGGCATGGATTTTTCAGCTGTTTCACCAAATGTTACTAATAGTAGCCTCGATGAAGATAAGTTTCCCGTGTTCAGCATACCTTTGGTGGGGACTTCTTTCTATTAACTAGCTTATGAATCCTAGAAATAGAGGGAGCTGGATTTAGTCTATAGATGGTTGCTCATATTGTTTGTGTTCTCAACTATCACTATCAATTGCTGGAAATGATGATGTGAACCTCGTGATCATATGCTCATGCAACTCACAACAAGATTGATAACAAATCCTGGAAAGGTGAAACATGTTTGATAGAAGTGTGACACACTGAAAACATGTCTCAAGACACCATAACTATTGGAATAAGAATCCCCACCTTACAAATACTAATTCACTAACGAGAAGTACAAGGAAAACGTCACGAAGACAGTTGTTCTTCAGTAAGTCAATTTCAGTTGTTTAGGGAACCAAGAAAGAAAGAGTTCTCACCCTCGTACACACAAGACAAAGGTGCGGCAATTCTGAATTATTATTCAAAGAAAACGTATAATTGGAACTTCGGTTACAATTGAGTTTTTATATGAGTAATAACCTAAGTTGAACCCTAGAATAAATAGGATGTAGGTTGATGTGAAGTTCACTTACAAACAGACCCAAAATTTAATTGAAATAAACCCAAATAATGTTAAACAAACCCAAAACATTTTAAAATTAAAATTAAAATAAAGATTCTCTATGCTGCTGCAAATAACCAAAGAAAAATAAAAGTGACAGGTCTGATTTTCCCAGCTTAAAAGGTGTTATAGTTGAAATAAATCTTCCTTGTATCTCTAGGAAGGGTTGCTGCCTCTAGATGTCCTAAATAGACCATGAAAATCTAATATGAATATAGAATTAATTATGTTGCCTCTTGGTTTTTTTTTTGTAGAGCTAGGTTTCCTTGTAATACTTCGATGATAATAAATACAAAATATTATTCTTTGTTGTTGTCTTATTAGTTTCCTTTCTAGATTAGGATAAACATTAAATAATCCTTTATTGGTGAAAATCCTAAAAATCAAGATTGGTGAGCCCAAATTGTTTAGTATGTTTCTAGCTGAAAATCCTAAAAATCACTCGCCAGGCTCTTAAGATCTCCTTAGCAGAATAGGTTGGCTATAGTTCTAGAGTCTATAAAATACTGGATTGCTCGCACTTGCAAAGAATCAAAATGGCATGTATCAAGCTAAATAGTGGACACTTAATTTGTGTAGATGAGATGCGGATAGTATTTGTATTTTGTAGATTTAATTTCCTTTAATAAATGCTTTGCAGGTTAGTTGTCTCACTTATAGACTTTGTTGAACAAAAAATTTTATGGTGCTCAAGGGAGTAACTAATAGCATCATACTAGTTACTACCTGATCTTTTTGAAGAAAAAAATAGATATAATTAGAAGAGAAATTCTAAATGAAGATATTCTTATAACTTTTGATGGATTATAGGTTTCATCTTCTCTTATCTCATTGTATCTATTTTTTTTTTCAAGATGAGTCTAGAAAGTAATTAATAGGATACCACTAGGTATTTCCCGAGTACCATAAAATTTTCCCTGCTGAACTTCTCTCTATTTTAGCCTTTACATGTTCATGTTGTGCGATCGACTCGCTAAAGAGTATACCAAGTTAAAGTTGGAATGGGGCTGCCCTCTTTTGAGCAATGCTTTGTTTATTAGATGGGATAGAATACTGGGTTTACACTGTTTGTTGATGAACAAGAAGGTTAGGTATGAAGGACAAGCAAGAGAACAAAATGAGTAGGGAAATCTTAAATTCTTAGCACGCTAAGAGGGAGTAAAATAAATCTCAGTATCAACGTTCATTCTGGGTGTTAATTTCATTCATCATAGCAGCTGTCTAGTCAATGGATTAGTGTATGCATGTCATGATGTGCCTCTGTACTTGTAAAATAACTTGAGCACAACGAATTGTGACTTATTATTCATTTGAAGTTTTCTATTTCTGTTCTTCCAGGAAGAAATCGAGATTGAAGCTAGGGTTCTTCGTGTGGGTAAAGCTGTTGGAGTTGTCAGTGTCGAGTTGAAGAAGAGAAAGACTGGGAAAATTATTGCTCAAGGGCGTCATACTAAGTACCTAGCTGTCGCTAGTAAAATGTAAATGACCTGCAAATTCTTAGCTTCTTTGTATTCCTTCACTGGAACCAATAATGTAACTGATAAATATTTGCAATTATATGTTGCGACGATCATTACAATGATGCTTAGAATGCTGGATAAGATCTTTGTTGCTGCATATTGTCTGAACTTATAGTTTCCATACATCTTGGCAGCTTGTCATCTCTCGATAGATTGGATTTATCAGGATAGTCAATCTACCTTCTGGAATTGACCGCCTTCCTAAGCTTAAGACTTTGGAAGTTACCAAATGCGTAAATCTGCTACTAGTCTCAGAATTTCCTCCAGCTTTAGAGGCATTTATCATTCATAATTTATCTTACTGGAAGGGTGCCAAAATTTAATAGAAATTATCTTCGCAAACTGCCTCAATTTAACATGTAAATCTGAGAAAAGCCAGGATAATCTGAATTAATAAACCCTAACTAAATCTCTCGCCAGCTTCTAGGTGGCTCGGGCCTCCTTAGATGAATGTGATTTGCTACAAGCAATGTACTGCCTCCCCTACCAAACCTCTCCTCCCCTTTTATTATCCCTATATGGGAGTTTAAATTTTGAATTCAAGATGGGGTTTTGTCTGCTAGAGTCCTGATTTGATTTGCATGTTGATCCTTTCTCTTAACTAAACGGCATCATTGCTTGAAATTGAATTTTCTTGCTAGCTGTCAGCCAATGAAGGCGCTTCTCACCCAGCCTTCCATGTAAGTTGTCCTATCCCATCCTAACCCTACACGTGCTAACCATATCCGAATAACGCATCGAACACTGCACATTCTCTGCTCTGGAAGAAATACGGTTTTAGACCAGTTTCCAGAGATCGGACCGCTGAGCTCCCATCAAGCAAGCATCAGAGTCAACAGGCTCTGTATCTTTCTCATCCGGGGATAAAAATATTTGTCAGAACAGTTGAATGATGGAGAGTTTGACATTCTGACAGCCATGCTGAGCAGTAAATTTGGTTGTCCTCCTCGCATATTGTTGCAGCCATAGGCTGAAGCATGGCAAAGGCTGGGGTGGGCTTTGGCCCAAGTTAAGATTTTACCGATATATTTTAACTAGTTTTATGTAAAAAAAATTATATTCTCAATTAAGTTATTAAAAAAATCTAAAAATTTATGTGAAGCCTTTTAATATGATGCTTTAGCTTGGGTTAAAATTTTAAAATTTCTGGAGAAATTTAGAAATTTGATGAAAAATCACAATTTGATAAGTTTTACGTTATTGGACGTAATTTTCAATCTGACCATCAGATCAAGTTAAAATTTTACGAGGAATCTTAAAATATATTGAATAAAATCTAGTTAAGAATTTAGGATGAACGAAACTTGGTAGTGCTAACAAAAAAAAAAGAACTATCAAATAAAAGCAAAATGACTCATTAAGAGTAAAATGGTTATTTGCCATTAAAAAATAAAACAAATAAGCTCCTCCTTCCTTTTACATGTTGCCGACTGAGCAGAAGCAGAATAGAAGAAGAAAAAAAAAGAAAAGGCGAGAGAGAAATAGAAAAAAGTAAGAGAAAAACATAAAAAAAATTCCAAGAAAAAAAATAAGAAGTGAGAGAATAACCTTGTAAACTTACAAAGTCCAACTTATAAAACATTAATCTAGGGAAGAATCAAGTGAAGGAAGAAGAAATTAAAAAAGAAAAAAAATTTAATTACTTTGTTTTCCAGTTGACATAAGATTGTTATTTTATCCTGGTCGAGGGGTTGTTACAATATTGATTCAGATTTGATTATAGATGAATTATATTTTACAAAACATCGAAGGATGTAACTTTAATAGTGAGTTTATTTTTTACTTTCGATTTAATTTTATGTACTTTTAAATTTATTTTTTAATATTTTGGATAGTATATTTGAATTAAAATTTTATTATTAATTTCAAAATATTCATGTACATGAGTTAATAATTGATCTTAAAAGATATTTATATATTTATTTAATAGCCCAGAACAAAAAAAATTCCTTGACTCCGCCCTTGGTTGCAGCTCCTGTCCGAATTCCTCCTGGACAGCATTTTCTATGCAATGCAATGATTTTATTTCATAAATTTACGAACTGAAATATAATGTCGATTGTGTTTAGGCTACTCATCAGATATTGGACGAGGAAAACAGTTTAGAACATCTTCTTCCTATGATTTATCCACAGTATAGTTGGCTTTAACCTTACCTGCCTAAAGCACCTTTGCAGAGTCTATGGTGCACAACGCCTGATGAGAAATGGTTCCCTTTGTAGCATTTTGAATGTTCTTGCTGCAGCACGAAGGTGATTTGAGAGGGTCTTCGCTCCTAAGGCTGGCAAAGTAAACAACTTAATTATAAAGAGGGAAAAGAAAGATGTAATTGCGGGGAATTTTATTTTGTTAAAAATCCCTTCATTTCTATGAAATCTTGGCACCAACTTGTAAATACATCACCAAAGCATATCTTGTAGCACTTTGGTTACTGTTTTGATAAAGAGAATATGTTTTTTTCATAGTTTTGAAACATGGTTTGGTCAGGCGGGTTGACCTGAAACTTAACGGGCCTGAAACTGAAATCAAGCTGGTTTTAAGAAAAAACTTTTTATACCCAAATTGATCCCCAATACTACTTTGCAGTCTCAATTTCAGCCTTGAAGCTAAGAATATTAAAAACCCTCAAGAATAGCTAACAAACTATGTTAAAAGCACATATGGCTGCACAAAGATTTTACAAAGAAAAAATAAATTATTAACTTGATAAAAGAAAAGGTATATGTTTACCAGGAAAGAAATAAAAACAAATTAATTGAAATTTGCTTACATTATATAAAATTAATTACAATAAAAAAAATCAGCATGAACAAACTCACCTAGTTATTGTTAATTAACAAAACAATAATTGGGGCATCAATAATATCATTTTTACTTTTCCATTACCATGTATTTGGTATTTTCCATTAATTAACAAAACATTTATGCCAAACAATATAATTTTTGAATCCTAAAAATACGAAAAAATAATAATAGGGAAAAACCCAAGAAGTTAAGAAGGAATATTCATATTAGAATGATTTTTTAAAAATTGTTTAGGCCTAAAAAACTCAACTTTATTCATGAATATAAGTTTTTTTCTTTTACCTTGCACGTCATATATCTTATATTAGCATGATACATTTAAAAGAATTTAATTAAAAAATAATAATTTATATCCTAAAAAGGAATAAACCACCTTAACCACTAGATTAATCTTTTAAAGATGTTGTTATTGAATTGTGATCAAGGTTATTAAAAATATTTTCTTGACACGACAAGAAAAATACAATATAAAATCAGATCGTAAACTCGAATTGTAAAATCATAAAATCATAAGTAAATATTTTTAACTAATTATATATTATAATTCTAGCTAGGAAATTAATTTACATTAAAATTTGATAAAATAAGTCAACAATATTATAATCAATTAGTGATATAAATAAAACGAGAGAGAGATATAGTATGAATTAATAAAGTAATGACATCAAAAAAATAAAAAATCTCAAAACAAAATTTCTCAATACCAGGAAATCACTGAAAGATAGAAAGCACACATAAATCTAGTGACAACCTTGTTGTTCCCATCATAATAAGTCTTTATAGACTTCTTTTAGGTTGCAAGCTAATGAGTTTAAATTAGTAATTAATTAACATAAATTCAATAATGAAATAAGCCCCTAAACAATATCTAATAGACTAGGAAAAAAATCAAATTAAAAATAATTATTTAAAATTAAATAAATAAAATAGAATAATAAAAAAATTCTTCATGTTAAAATTCCTCCATGTTACCTAAATCTCTCATTTTTATATATTCTTAGCAGATTTGAGTCTTGATTTCAAACATGTCGTTCTCTCTTGTTTGGATGAATTATTGACCCTACAATATATAGTTGAAAAGTTTCAGATGTCTAGTTTCTATCTCAAATTTAATCGAAGCAAAATTCTAATGGTAGCTGTCGATATGTCCCAAACAGTACATGAAGGTCTTGTTTGACATATTTAATAATGTTAGTTTACTAACTTTGACCCTCTGAAATATTATATTTTCTAACTCCATTTGACCTAAAAATTTATCATAATATATTTTCATGTATCTAATATTTTCTTATAAAATTTCAGCTTTATCCAATATATGATTTAAAAGATATGTTCAGTCTCGTAAAACTAATCAGAAAACATTTTAAAGTCAAATTTGAACATGATTTATTTCATATCATAAATTTATCATAATATATTTTCATGTATCTAATATTTTCCTATAAAATTTCAGTTTTATCCAATATACAATTTAAAAGATATGTTCAATCTCGTAAAAACTAATCAGCAAACATTTTAAAGTCAAATTTCGACATGATTTGATTCATATCATAAATTTAGCAAACTTATAAAATAGGACCGAGTTTATCAATTTTTTTGATTTTGTATGGGTTAAGTTTGATTTTACTAGTTTCAAGTTTTTTTATCTAATTTAGCACATTAAATATATATTAACTTATAAAATTATAAGATTTTATGAGATTTTATAAGTTAACTTGTGAATATAATAACTTGATTGTGATCATTCAAGGTTTAAATAAAACATAAGATAATACCCCTGTAGATTTCGTTTATTCCCCCATATATTCCGTCTCTTTCTTTTCTAGGGAAAAAATAAATAAAAAATAATTCATGATCACATAGAAAAAAGTGAAGCAATTAATTATGTTTCTTTAGTATTTATGTAGGATTGGGAAGATAATGATTGGTGCTAACAGTTTAATTGACAATAAAAGGTATTAAAATTGATTTTTTTACAGAAACAGTCGAACTTTGCGTCTTTGCCCATCACTCTTTCAACAAACATACCTTTGTCTGAGACGAGTCGGAAAGGGAAGAAAGAAAAATGGATTTGGAATCAGTGAAGAGATACTTAGAGACAGGAGGATATGAAGAAGACAAGAATGCATCAACCATTGAAAAAATGCCTCTCAGATTCTTTGAAAGATTTATAATGCAAGGCCTTCATATTGATCTCATTGAACCTGGGCGTGTTGTTTGCTCCATGAAAGTCCCTCCTCGTCTTCTGGTAATCACTTCAAACCCCAAATCTCTCTGTTTTTATGTTGTTTTCTGATTCAAATACATAATCAAGGATTTAAAGATGACCCATTTGGGCTCTTGGGATAACCATCATAGATGAATAGTGTATGCCCATGCTTGGTTTCGACAAGAACTTGCAAAATGGAAATCAAACAATTACCCAGTTCCTGTTTTTTGTTTTTCTTCTGTATTAACAATTGGAATAGTTGAATTACTCTCCTTAGTCATGAAAACAAGAGAAAGTTCAAGTCTTTTGTTGGTTGTTTTCAATTAGGATTCTCTTTGGAAGTGATTAGCTAATATCAGAAAAAAGTAAGGGAATTTTCTTCCGAATTATAAGCTAAAGAATGCTTTAATACTTTAGGTCTTAAATGGTGTTACTGATTATTTGGTGTTTTGTTTGATTGCTTATTTCTAAGAATGGTGGCAATTTCTTGCACGGTGGGGCTACAGCCACGTTGGTCGACTTGGTAGGATCTGCTGCAATATTCACGGTTGGAGCTCCAGCAACTGGAGTTTCTGTAGAAATCAATGTTTCATACTTGGATGCTGCTTTTGCTGATGTGGGTATCAGTCCTCCTCTCTCTTATATCTTGTTCCTTGCGTGTGTTTTTTTAAATGCCCTGATAGAATGATTCCTTACCTGTTTGTCTCAGGGTTGCAACTGTCTTGAATATACGATAGAGTGAAAAAGGAAATATTTTTCGAATATATTGTTATGTGTTTTCTTTTTTATGGTTTAACAACATATCTACAGCTGTCTATATTTTTTGGTAATGGTATCAATACCAGGACTATTTGATGGGGCTTTGGACCATAAGACTGTAAATTATATCTCAACCTATCGAACTAAGATCCAGCAAGCCTTATTCTATCTTTCTCAAGAGTTTGTGGTCGTTTACCCTTTTGTTGCACTGTTACTCACAAGTTATTGTGCATTAATCATGTGTTATGCTAAACTTAGTTAACTTTGGTGCCTTGGAAGTATCCAATAAGCTGCCGGTGGAGTGTTTGTTTTTGTAAATCTCCCCCTCCCCTCATACAGAAATAGTTTTCCAAGTGTGGCCTTGGAAGAAAGATATCAAATTATGTCCCATCTATTCGTGCTTTAATCAGGTGCTGTTTCTGTCTGCTTTAATTGGGTGCCTTTTAACAGAATGGTTTGAATTGCCTTCACCTTTCGACTAGGCTTTCATTATATAGGAAAAGTTGTGTTGTACATGGCCATTACAAAGAGGGAATCTAGGAATTTAAATAAGTTTCCTCTTTCCTATCAATCATTTATATTCTTATTCCAGCATACAGCTGTAACAGCTGTGACTTTCCTATTTCCTATTCAATCATTTATATTCCTATTCAAGCATACAGCTGTAACAGCTGTATGCTTTCCTATTTCCTATTCAAGCATACAGCTGTAATAGCTGTATGCTTTGACTTAAGTCTTTCTATTGACATCCCCCCTCAAATTGATGCGGGCTGGTCCATAAGCAGCAATTTGGTAGCAAGAAAATGATGACGTTGTCGGGTGAGAGTCTTGGTAAAAACATCAGCCACCTGAAGATTGCTGGACACATGTGGAAGTGAGATAGTCTTTGTCGCATATGCGTCCCGAATGAAGTGGCAATCCACCTCAATATGCTTTGTGCGCTCATGGAAGATAGGATTGGCGGTAAGATGAATAGCACTGGTATTATCAGCAAAAAGAGGAGTAGGAGTGCGCTGCTGAAAACCCAGTTCAGCAAGGAGCCCGTGGAGCCAGATGATTTCGGAACAAGCTTGGGACATAGCCCGGTATTCAGACTCAGTAGAAGACTTGGAAACACGATCTTGTTTCTTGCTCTTCCAGGAAATAAGTGCAGGACCAAGAAACATACACCAACCAGTAATGGAACGGCGAGTGTCGGAACACCCAGCATAATCAGCATCACTATAAGCAATAAGATCAAGGGAAGTACCAGCAGGATAGCAAAGGCCACGTCGAATTGTGCCATGAATATAACGAATGATGCGGCGAACAGCAGCCATATGGAGATGCCTTGGAGAAGCCATAAACTGACTAACCTGCTGTACGGCAAAAGAAATATCAGGTCTAGTGTGTGTAAGATAGAGTAAGCTGCCCACGAGTGTACGATATGCAGCTGGGTCTGATAATAAATCACCCTCATCTTTACGTAGCTTGAGATTAATTTCCATTGGAGTATCAAGGGGTGGCAAATGCTGGAGACCAGCAGCTGCCACCAAGTCCATGGCATACTTGTGTTGGGATAAAAAAATGCCATGGGAACCAGCATGAATCTCTAGACCAAGAAAATATGTGAGAGGACCTAGATCCTTCATGTGAAAGGATTGCTGCAGATGCTGCTTGAGTTGATCAATCAGAGCGAAATCAGTACCGGTTATGACTATATCATCAACATACACCAATAGAAACACAACTCCATTTGCAGTCTTACGTAGAAACAAAGAGGCATCATATTTACTTTTGAGGAAATCAAATTGAAGAAGGACAGAAGTAAATCTCTCATACCAAGCACGAGGAGCCTGTTTGAGACCATACAAGGAGCGGCGTAACTTACACACAGCAGAGGTAGGAGTGGAAAATAAGCCAGCTGGTGGTCGCATATATATATCTTCAGTGAGATCACCATGAAGAAAGGCATTCTTCACATCCAATTGGTGCAAACACCAATGTTGGGATGCTGCGATGGCCAGAATTGTTCGAATAGTACCCATTTTAGCCACTGGAGCAAAGGTCTCCTCATAATGTTCTCCATATTTTTGATGGTTTCCAAGAGCCACCAATCGTGCTTTATATCTGTCCAAGCTGCCATCAGCCTTGATTTTAACAGAATAGACCCATCGACACCCAAGAGGAGTCACACCAGAAGGACAATCAACAATATCCCAAGTCTGATTAGCTTCTAGAGCATTTAACTCTTCCTGCATAGCCTGCTGCCAGCATGGTTCTGTAGCTGCCTGTGAATAACCAGTAGGGATAGAAATAGAGGATAAAGTGACAGAGAGAGCAGCAGTAGAATGATGTGCCACAGATGAGGTAAATCCATACTTAGCAGGTGGTACAGATATTCTAGAGGAGCGGCGTAAAGGAGCCAAAACAGGTACCTCAGAAGCCACAGAAGGCTGTAAAGGAGGAGCAGATGACAAGACAGAAGCTGAAGGGGGCAGCACAGGAAGTCTTCTTTTGTACACCAAATGTGGCTGGAACCTGTCAACTGGAACACTTTGCAAAGGAGAAGAGTCATCAAAAGAGGGTAAAGAGGCAAGAGAAGTGGCTGAGGATGAAGACAATGGAAAGAAACATTGATTTTCAAAGAAAATAACATTTCTGGAAACATGAACGCGATTAGTGTGTGGATCAAAACATAGATAACCCTTTTGAGTAATACTATATCCAAGAAAGGCACACCTAATTGACTGAGCAGAAAGTTTATTTCTATGAGGTGGAGGAAGATGCATGAAGCATACACACCCAAAGGTGTGAAGATTGTTGTATATAGGATGGCAATGATGAAGCCGAAAATATGGAGACTCTAGACCTAAGACTTGTGAAGGAAGTCTATTGATTAGATAAGTTGCTGTAATGAGTGCTTCTACCCAAAACTTTGGAGGAACAAAAGATTCAATGAGCAAGGTACGAACCATATCCAAAAGATGGCGATTCTTGCGTTCTGCTACTCCATTTTGTTGAGGAGTATAGGAACATGATCGTTGAGAAATGATACCATTAGATTGCAAGAATGATTGGAAAGCATGAGACATATATTCCCCTCCCGAATCTGATCTAAGTGTCTTAACAGTGGCAGAAAATTGAGTGTTAACCAATGCCAAGAATAGTTTGAACATAGAGAAAACTTCTGATTTGTTCCGCAAGAAATAAACCCATGTATAGCGGCTGTAAGTCATCAATAAAAGTGACAAAAATATCTGTAATTTGCATGAGAAATGACAGGACTAATCCCCCAGACATCACTATGAATTATCTCAAAAGGGTTTGTGGCTCTACTGCCAGCAGAAGGAAAGGGTAAAATTTTACTTTTGCCAAGTTTACAAGTAGCACAATCAAGGAACACAGTTGAAGCTGAATGTTCTTTATTACTTATTAACCCAGATTTCAACAAATGAGAGAGGATTCTAGGATTTGGATGACCTAGACGTTTATGCCAAACTTCATTGGACACTGTAGGTGCAGTACAAAGAAAGCTAAAACAGAGGAAGGAAGCAAAGTGCGTGGAATAGGAAGTTGGAGAGAAAATAAACGTCCGTGCTTTAGGCCCCTTCGCTATCAGCTGTCCTGACATCTGATCCTGTACAATACAGCCACGATTAGAGAAGTTTACATCACAGTTATTGTCCACAAGTTGACCTACAGAAGCTAAGTTTATATAGCAAGCTTGGGTGAGACATAAACATCCTTTAAAAAGGGAGGTACATCACCAACAGCTATGATGGGAAGAGTACTACCATTGGCTGTTTGAATATGTGAGGATCCACAATATTTGCGGATATTACTTAACCCATGCAAAGAGTTTTTCATATGATTGGAAGCACCTGAGTCTAAGATCCAAGTAAGGGCTGAAGAACCAGTACCTTGAAGGCCAAGTGTGGAGAAAGCACTCACAATCATTTCTTGCACCATCTCTCGGGTGAGTAAATTTGCTGGAGGCTGAGTCTGTGAAAAAGAGGAACCAGCAGCAGTAACAGCAGCGTGATAAGCTTTGTTGGGGCGTGGAGGAGGACGAATAGGACACTCCTTAATGATGTGGCCCAGCTGCTTGCAGTAGTTGCAAATTTTATGAGGACAATGGGGAGCAATATGTCCATACTTCTTACAACTATAGCATTGTGTCTTGCTCATATCGCGACTCTTCCCCTTGCTGGAAGCAGAAGCAGCATAAGCAACTGAGACACTGGCAGAGGCAACTCTTGCTTGCTCCATAATGGTTTGAGTATGGAGACGCTGCTCTTCACGCAATAGTTCTCCAAAGCAAGCATCCAAGGATGGAACAGGATCACGATTGACTAGAGAGGCACGAACGGGTTCATATTCTGGTCGCAATTTCATCAGAAATTGGTCTCGTTGGCTGATTTTATGGACTTGTTGCACTGCCAGCACACCTTCTGCAGAAACCTTGGTTGTAACAAGATCAGAATAATCACTCCATAAAGCCAGAAAACCACAATAATAATCTTGAATAGAAAGATCTCCTTGGGTATAGTTGGCAATAGCCAACTCAAGCTGAAAACGCCTAGCATTGTTGTCTTGGTTATAAACTTGAGTGAGATGATCCCACATAGCCTTTGCAGATCTATAAGGACGCAAAGAAAGGATCAGATGTGGCTCCATAGAACTGAGAATCCAGGACATTATTTGTGCATCTTTGGCAGCCCATGCTGCCTTAGCAACCACAGATCCTTCAGCAACCATGTCTTTGTCACTGCCATCTATATGGCCCCATAACTCTTTTCCCTTGAGAAAAATCTCTAACTGGAATGTCCAGGCAGCATAATTTTTGCCAGTAAATCTGACACAAACATTATCTGACTTCTCCATAAAGCTATGACTAAGAAAGAACAAAAAAATCTTAAGAATTTTGTGAGAAAACACCAAGCTCTGATACCATAACAGAATGGTTTGAATTGCCTTCACCTTTCGACTAGGCTTTCATTATATAGGAAAAGTTGTGTTGTACATGGCCATTACAAAGAGGGAATCTAGGAATTTAAATAAGTTTCCTCTTTCCTATCAATCATTTATATTCTTATTCCAGCATACAGCTGTAACAGCTGTGACTTTCCTATTTCCTATTCAATCATTTATATTCCTATTCAAGCATACAGCTGTAACAGCTGTATGCTTTCCTATTTCCTATTCAAGCATACAGCTGTAATAGCTGTATGCTTTGACTTAAGTCTTTCTATTGACACCTTTTCTGTTTGACCATAAGGTTCACTTTTGTTAGATTAACAGTGCTGGTCTTAAATGTTATAGATTTATGCGTTAGTTTCATCTGTATACAATATAGATTCTTGTACTGTGCTATAATAAAGGCATGGATTATTCAGCTGTTTCACCAAATGTTACTAATAGTAGCTTCGATGAAGATAAGTTTCCCGTGTTCAGCATACCTTTGGTGGGGATTTCTTTCTATTAACTAGCTTATGAATCCTAGAAATAGAGGGAGCTGGATTTAGTCTATAGATGGTTGCTCATATTGTTTGTGTTCTCAACTATCACTATCAATTGCTGGAAATGATGATGTGAACCTCGTGATCATATGCTCATGCAACTCACAACAAGATTGATAACAAATCCTGGAAAGGTGAAACATGTTTGATAGAAGTGTGACACACTGAAAACATGTCTCAAGACACCATAACTATTGGAATAAGAATCCCCACCTTAAAAATACTAATTTGCTAACAAGAAGTATAAGAAAGACGTTACGAAGCTAGTTATTCCTTACTAAGTCAGATTCAGTTTTTTTTATAGAACCAAGAGAGAATTCTCACCCTCGTACACACAAGATAAAGGTGCAGCAATTCTGAATTATTATTCAAAGAAAACATATAGCTGAAACTTCGGTTACAATTGAGTTTTTATATGAGTAATAACCTAAGTTGAACCCTAGAATACTGATGTGAAGTCCACTTAAAAGCAGACCCAAAGTTTAATTGAAATAAACCCAAATAATGTTAAACAAACCCAAAACATTTTAAAATTAAAATTAAAATAAAGGTTCTCTATGCTGCTGCAAATAACCAAAGAGAAATAAAAGTGACAAGTCTGATTTTCCTAGCTTAAAAGGTGTTATAGTCAAAATAAACCTTCCTTGTATCTCTAGGAAGGGTTGCCACCTCTAGATGTCCCAAATAGACTAGGAAAATCTTATCTGAATATGGAATTAATTTTGTTGCCTCTTGCTTTTTTCTTGTAGAGCTAGGTTTCCTTGTAATACTTGGACAATAATAATTACAAAATATCTTTCTTTGTTGCTGTCTTATTAGTTTCCTTTCTAGATTAGGATAATCATTAAATAATCCTTTATTGGTGAAAATCCTAAAAATCAAGATTGGTGTGCCCAAATTGTTTAGTATGTTTCTAGCTGAAAATCCTAAAAATCACTCGCCAGGCTCTTAAGATCTCCTTAGCAGAATAGGTTGGCTATAGTTCTAGAGTCTATAAAATACTGGATTGCTCCCACTTGCAAAGAATCAAAATGGCATGTATCAAGCTAAATTGTGAACACTTAATTTGTGTAGATGAGATGCGGATAATATTTGTATTTTGTAGATTTAATTTCTTTTCACTTATTGGTCCTTTCCTTTAATAAATTCTTTGCAGGTTAGTTGTCTCACTTGTAGACTTTGTTGAACAAGAAATTTTATGGTACTCAAGGAGTAACTAGTAGAGCATCATACTAGTTACTCCCTAATATTTTTGAAGAAAAATATATATACAATTAGGAGAGAAATTCTAAGTGGAGATATTCTTATAACTTTTGGTGGATCATAGGTTTCATCTTCTCTTTTCTCTTTGTATCTTTTCTTTTTTTTCAAGATAAGTCCACTAATAGGATACCACTAAGTACCTCCCGAGCACTTCCCTGCTGAACTTCTCTATTTTAGCCTTTACATGTTTATGTTGTGCAATGGACTCACTAAAGAGTATACCAAGTTAAAGTTGGAATGGGGCTACCCTCTTTTGAGCAATGCTTTGTTTATTAGATGGGATAGAACACTGGGTTTGCACTGTTCGTTGATGAACAAGAAGGTTTGGTATGAAGGGCAAGCAAGAGAACAAAATGAGTAGGGAAATCTTAAATTCTTAGCACGGTAAGAGGGAGTTAAATAAATCTCAGTATCAACGTTGATTCTGGGTGTTAATTTCACTCATCATAGCAGCTGTCTAGTCAATGGATTAGTGTATGCATGTCATGTTGTGCCTCTGTACTTGTAAAATAACTTGAGCACAACGAATTGTGACTTATTATTCATTTGAAGTTTTCTTTTTCTGTTCCTCCAGGAAGAAATCGAGATTGAAGCTAGGGTTCTTCGTGTGGGTAAAGCTGTTGGAGTTGTCAGTGTCGAGTTGAAGAAGAAAAAGACTGGGAAAATTATTGCTCAAGGGCGTCATACTAAGTACCTAGCTGTCCCTAGTAAACTGTAAATGACCTGCAAATTCTTAGCTTCTTCGTATTCCTTCACTGGAACCAATAATGTAACTGATAAGTATTTGCAATTATATGTTGCGACGATCATTACAATGATGCTAAGAATACTGGATAAGATCTTTGTTGCTGCATAGTCTGAACTTATAGTTTCCACACATCTTGGCAGCTTGTCATCTCTCGATAAATTGGATTTATCAATCTACCTTCACCGCCTTCCTAAGCTTAAGACTCTGGAAGTTACCAAATGCATAAATCGGCTACTAGTCTCATAATTTCCTCCAGCTTTAGAGGCATTTATCATTCATCATTTATCTTACTGGAAGGGTGCCAAAATCTAATAGAAATTATCTTCGCAAACTGCCTCAATTTAACATGTAAATCTGAGAAAAGTCTTGTTCAGGTTCATTTTACGGCAGAAAAAAGAAGGCAGATTCAGATATTGAGAAGTGGGATCATGACATTGATGGCCAAGTTGGAACAAACATAGCAATGCCCCTGTAATCATCTGAAATTCCTGTTAACTACGTTGAAACTCATTCATTTTGACCCTCCAAATAACGAACCTTTGTCCAGAGAGTCAGAAAGAGGAGGGAAAATGGATTTGGAATCATTGAAGGGATGCCTAGAGAAAGGAGGATATGAAGATGACAAAAATGAATCAACCATTGAAGGAATGCCTTTCAGATTCTTTGAAAAATTTATAATGCATGGCCTTCATTGTTGATCCCGTTTAACCTGGGCTGCTGTTTGCTCCATGAAAGTCTCTCCTCGTCTTCTGGTTCTGTTTTGATGCTATTAAGGATTTAAAGATGAGCCAATTGGATTCTTGAGATTGAATACCACGATCGAGTAGTGTCTGCTCATGTTTGTTTTTTACTAGAAAACTAGGCGGAGCTAGAGATAATGGAAATTAAACAATTACCTATTTCCCTTTTCTTTTTTTAATCTTTTGTGTATCAATAATTGTAATGGTGGAAATGTATTCTACTTGGTTTATTTGTTGAGATAACTCATGAAAACAAGTGAAAGTTGAAATCTTTTGTAGTGTGCAATTGGGATTCTTTTTTAGAGCGAAGACTTTTGAAAAAGTTTGTGAAGAATCTAAACTAATCAATGTTTTAAAAATGCTTTAGGTATTAAATGGTGTCAATAATGATTATTCAGGGGTTTTGTTTGATGGTTTATTGTCAAGAAGCATATAAATGACATGCGATATGTTGTGGGCTAAGTTAATTTTTTATCAATATAAAAAAATAATATTCATGTTATATTAATGTTTTTAAAAGAGTTAAAAAAATCTAAATTTTTGTAACTAGAAGAAATCGCACATGTTAGAATAGTGACTCAAAAATCAAACAAAAGCACAACATCATGAATCGAGCATTTCATATTTGCTCTCATGTAAGTAATTTAATTTAATTAAAAATTTGTATTAAAAAAGTTAAATTTAACAAAAGTCAGGAAAAAAATTTAAATTAACCCTTGTTACTTTCAAAACCACATAAAAATCTCATAGAAAGTGAAAAGAAAAAATGTTTGTGGATGAAACTGCGAAAAAATAAACTTTAAAAAAAGAAAAAAAAATCAAGCAAACTCGGGTAAACCTTATAAGCCCGAGTTTAATCTCTCAAACTCGAATCTCATTAAATTGTATATATGATGATGATGATGATGATGATGACGACGACACTTAGCACTTGAGTATGTAAAATAAATAAGTTTTAATTAATTAATTATACATGACATCTCGTGTCAAGTTATTTAGTTAATTTGACTAAAATGTTGCCTTTTAAATTCTACAGACATTGATATGAAAAGGATTGTCTTTTTATTCCATAGATACATTGGTGTGTTTTTAGATGTTTTTTTTTTTTTTAAATAGACAATTAATGCTGAGATGGATTCATTATTATATAACAATACTCGAACTATTGTTGATTTACCTCTATATTCCAAGACAATTGGATATAAATTGGTTTTCAAAAGAAAATATAACAGTAAATAAATCAATTTAAATTTTTTAAAGTAAGGTTAATAGCCAAAGGCTTTACACAAAAGAAGGAATAGACTATTTTGATACATATACTCTGATGACTCGTATAACATCTATAAGAGTACTTTTGGCTTTATCATCAGTCTATAATTATTATGTACATCAAATGAATGTTAAAACAACTTTTTTCAATGGTGAATTGGATAATGAGGTCTATATGGAACAACTAAAGAGTATTGTTCTACCAGAAAATGAGCAGAAAGTCTATAAATTGATGAAATCTCTATATGAATAGAAACAAGGACATGAGAGATTTGATTGTGTAATTTTAGAATATAGTTTTAAACATAATAGTGTTGATAAATATATTTATTCTAAATTTACAAATTATTTTAGTGTGATAGTATGTCTTTATATATATGGATGACGTGCTCATTATTAGTACTAACATGAATGATATCGATGATATGAAGAAATATCTAATCTCAAAGTTTAAAATAAAGAATTTAAATGAGGTAGATGCAAGTTTGGGTATCAAAATAAAAAAACACAATGGGAGGATTTACTTTTTGTCAATCTTATTATATAGAGAAAGTCTTAAACAAATTTAATCATTTGAATATCAATGAAGCAAATATTTTATACGATGTTTCCTTTAAGGTAATAGAAAATACTAGTAAATCAATTGCTCAAATTAAATATGCTTGCAATTGATAGCTTAATGTAAGCCATGTATTGTACTAGATCATATATTGTTTTCACAATATGGAAGTTATTTAGATATACAAGTAATCCTAGTATAGATTATTGGAAAGCAATTACAAGAGCATTTGGTTGTTTAAAAAAGAATTATAAATTTTAGGTTATTTTATAATAATTTTTTTAATTATACTTGAAGGTTATATTATATTGATTCTAGTTAGATAACTAGTAATAATAAATCAATTTCTAGATGATTATTTATTTTAGAAGATGGCGCGGTGATTAATAGCTTAAAAATAACGATTCTCACGTCTCAAAACATGTTTGCTATGCTTACTAACTTAAAAATAGGACGTGTGAAGTTGAGTTTTGGGGTCTCAATTTTGTAGTAGAAGGTTTCTGTTTCTGTTCATCGAGGAAGAAACAGGGATTAAAGTATCAGTGTGCCAGCAACATAAAGAGCAGAATAAATTAGAACAAGTTTGAATTCATTCCATCACCATACATAGTTTGTCCAATAAAAGAGCTTCAAGTCAACTCTTGTATAAAAAAAAGCAAGGGAAAATGCATAGCAAGACGAGAAAACAGAAAAGCAAAACTTGGCCAGGCCATTCATAACGATTAGTAATCAATAGCTCCACTCAATTCCCTTGATTGAGCTCCACTTGCGATGATGGTTTCTTTTCTCATCTTTGTGTATGCAAGCAGAGAACTTGCTAAACAGAGTCGTGCTGTGCCTGCAAATGAAGTTGTTGTGCAAGCAAATTAAGGTTCATCAGGTCTAAGTATTTGATATCATGAAATAAAATGTTTGTGAAATTTATTTACTAAAATAATATTTTTTATTTAATTAAATAATAATAAAAACAAACACATTAAATTATTTTTAAACTCATTAAGTCAATCAAATAAATTATATTACATGATTTAAACAAGCATTATTATTTTTTTACATTCACCCGCAGCATGTGTCGGGTCAACCATACAGGGTGTGTGTGTGTATTGTAGCTAAACAACAGCTAGAATCAATAAGCGCAGTCTAATTACAACTTATTAAGGTGAACACACACCATGGTTGCAACTTGCAGCTGCTTAATGCCCGAGAGTGACACAAGAACACGATACATAAATTGCAGATTACAAGACCAAAGTGTTTTCCCCATCTCATGAAACTCTCTACTTTCTAACAATCCAACTATTTCCGCCTCTTACTATCCAGTGCTTCCTTAAGTTTCCTTCCCAGTGCATATGATAAAGGAGGAGGGACAGCATTTCCGATTTGCCGGTGCTTGTGATGAATGTTACCAGAAAACTGATAGCTGTCTGGGAATCCCTGAGGGTCAAAGAAACAACAAAAAATGAAGAACTCAGTATCCATCCACCTTCGGTGTCTTCTCGGAGTTGTTCACTCCGCAAGTAGATTACAAAAGACCGAAGGGTCATGGTGGTCTGCATGGGTTATATTACGTAAGATAATCAAGAAATAAGCAAGGCTTGCTGTCTACTTTCTATACTGCTTTCAGAATCACTTTATGTTGTGAAGTCATAGAAACTTGAACAATGGTCAATCAGACTGGAGAGACTGAACTTACTTGAGATCGTGCACATTCGCGAACAGTAAGGATCCTGTCCTGTTCGGGGTGAAAGCACATCCCCACCTTACCCATTGGCTGAGGATCTGTTATTGATGTTGGGAAGTTCCCTTCCCAATCCAACCTTCCAAACAGCCCCTTCCACTGATTGTGTCGTTTAGCTGTGTTTGGCAAGCACCATGGTATCAAATCAACCATTTGTCCAGTAGACAATTTGACCTGCAAATCATTACATTGTAGCAAATCATTTATCTATACTTTCACCATGCATTAGCCTCGCATTGAAAGTCTCGATAAGATGTGCCTGTACCTTTTCATCTGGAAGATCACGCCAGTCAGCACCTGGCCGCTTTGGGATCTTCTTGCATCTGATAAGATTCAGCTCATTCATTTCTTTTGATATATGGTCAGTCAAGACAACCATGTCGCCTCGAATCTTCTTTTGAAACCAAGAGACAGGATCATTTCCGTACTGCAAAACAAAAGGGTGAGTGATCATGCCTGTGACCATATTACTTACCAGTAACAAGTTTTGGATGAAAATTTTAGCATCTTATATACCTCCAAATTAGTCTTAGAAGCACCATTCCCTACATCAGGGAGATCACCAATTGTATCTCTGACTGTTATTGCACGGAAAGGGGCTCCATAAGCAGTACTTCTGACAGCAGAATATTGTGATTTCTCAGACAACGTGATTTTTAACTCTGGGGCAGCAAAAACATGCATTGGCTCTGGCCATTCTGGGAGTATCTCTTCGGGGGAGGCTGCCCATATAAAGGCCCGTTTGCGTGACTGAGATACTCCATATGCTCCAGCTTCCAAAATACCAAACCTCACCTAATCACAATCATACACATGTAGACACGGTTATATACAATTAGCTTGCTGCTTACAAAAATTAAAGTACACAACCATGGTTAGTTCCAAAGGCATCGCAATATCTACCTGATAGCCCATCTGAAGAAGAGAAGCGATAGTTAAACGGAAAGTCTGTCCTTTATTGAAAGATACGAAGTTCCTCACATTCTCTAAGAGGAAATACTTTGGGCGGAAATAATCAGCGAAGGATAAGAATGCTAAGATCATCTCACATTGAACTTTACTCCAAGTGCTCTGATTAAACCTATTCATTCCAGAGAAGCCCTGCAAAGATACACTACTTTTTTGAGCGTGGTCCATAAATTTCAGAGATATTAGATGCCTAGGGTTAGTGCAAAGAAAGGCCATAAATACCTGGCATGGAGGCCCTCCATTGATGAAATCCACCTGCCCTGGCAATGGCAAACCATCAATCACCTTTGCATCAAGTGATGAAGCCAATTCACCAGCCTCAGAAGTAGAAATACAGTCATCTGCATCTCCACATTTCTCCATGACGGCCCTTCATTGCAATCCATGATAAGCCACTAGAAAATGAGAGAAAAAAGGTTTAAATCACCATACAACCACTTACCTCAGGATCACATTACAATTATTAATAAACATCAATGACCCGGCGTGGTTGAGTTTAAATGCTTCCCCAGCAGGCTCTTCATATTCAATAGCCCACTTGGTTGATGAGACACCTGCAATGGTGAAAATAGCCAATTATCTATTTATCTAACAATAGGCCTAAATCTCAATTATTACTCCAAGTGAAGCATATAGAAAGAGATGAGTGCTACCAGCTTGCTGCAATCCCTCAGACAATCCACCACAACCAGCAAATATATCCAACGTGGCCAAACGGTTCTCTGGAGATGCTTCCCTTTGTTTGTCAGCTTCTATATCATTTTCTCCTTCTATAGACTTTCCCTTTCTCTTTCTACATGCAACATCACCATCTCTAGTTACTGCAGAAAACTTCGATTTGACTTGAGCTGGTAGCTGTCCACGATAAAACTGGAAGATTACTTATATAGCACACGGGAGCAAAGTCTAATTAATTGTCCAGAGAAACAACAGGAAGAGCTCAGGTGCATGGTGCATCTGATGACTTTTGAAATTTACTAGATTGACAATTTTCCATAAACTGATGGACTCGGTCAGTATGTAACATTATAGGATTGAACAAAAGACAAATCACCTGCTTGAGGGACCCTTTAGAAGGATCATACATGTGCTCGCAGAAGAAGATATTATCAAAGATTGCAGGAGCACTGCATGTTGGAATGTCATTTTTCTTTCTGACTTCACATTTCCCTTCAATTGTCTCGACTGATAAAAGATGTGTTTCTTCACTGTAATAAATCTGAGATTAAGCAATTAAATTAGTAGTTAGAAAGAAGCAGCAAAGTCTATACTCCAAAAGCTTTGTATGGACTGAAGCAAGAACTGGAAACATAAAATTGAAAGATTGATAATTATTTCTGCCAATAATTAAGCAAAAACCAAAACATTTCTGGTGTCAGGGCAGTTTCTAGAGTTCCTTCAGCACAGATTTGTCAGATAAATTTGTATGCGACTATAAATGCCAAAATGACATGCTCAAAGTTTGATTACAGAATCCACAAAACTGATAAAACATAATTATACAGAAAAAGTTTTTGAAAGAAAGCTTTTTACCTCCCTAATATTCAGAAACAATTATTTTTTGCCTTCTCAGGTGAAATATCATCTGGTCTGAAAAATCTTTGAACTTTGACCTGGGTGGATCTTGTTTCGGCTTGTTTTGGTTCCTTTAGAACAACCTCCAACAACTGGCACACAACATAAGGCTTCAATCCAACATTCCTTCCACCCTTAAAAGTTTCATTCTCCCCCCTTTCTGAAGCAAATTGATGAGGGCTTACGTAGACAAAATCATGGACAGAGTACTCAGTTCCCTTGTATGAAAATCCTGTCTGAGAAGAATTTACTCTGAAAATATCCTTGTCTTCTTCAGCTATTTTTAAGTTACAAGAGTGGCAGACACCAGACCCAAGACCCATAGTATCAAGCGGGAGAGTAAAGAAAGCACCCCTTTCCGGCCAGTACAAGCTTTTACAGTAATATTCTACTTGCAATCCTTTCTTTTTCCTCTCTTCTGCCTTTTCCCTATCAATTCTATCAGCATTGATGTTATCTTTCCTGTGATCATGTCCCCAAGGTCTTTTTAGAACTTCCAGAATAATTGCTTGCTTAACATCCTGTAACTTATAACTCATGCACTCGGTTGTTAAGAAAACCTCTCTATCATTGGCAGTGTTACCAAGAACTGTCTCAGATCCTCGCTTCATCATTCTCCCATGAAAACAGTTTTTTTGCCTTCCATTCCGTGTTTCAAACATGTACTCCACAAAATAGATGGCAGGAAGTTCATCCGATTCATCAACCTCCACTAAGACAGCATCCCCCACCACAATGACCTCTCCACAAACAATGGCTCGCTTGTAAATGGCTTCTCCAGAAGATGTTTTGCTTACAGGATTCCCATCCCATCTTACTTCTTTTTGTGATGCATGTGATTTAGTGCGTTCAGAAACTGAACGAGGTTTTAGTGTTTTCTCTACCACCTCCTCTTTATCATCATCTTCATTTTCATACTGCTCCTCAGCTTCATCCTCTTCTTTCACTTCACAATCAGCTCCCTCTTCCAAATCCTCTGGAGAATAGTTCGAATAGTACTCCCCCCAAATTCTGTTGATCAGCCTTGTGGTTGTTGCCTGCATGAGCTTCCTCTTGGATGCCCCAGGAGCCACAGTATCCATTGCTGCTCGAGGATTCAAATTGGATTGAAACTTTTGCACAATGGCTTTTTTGTTCACTACCCATTTAGTATGGTGCCTCTCCTCCATTTTTACGAGTCAACCGACCACAAAAAGCACATTTTTTGATCTTCTGATCTGGAAACTCGGCAAAAAGTTGCAGTATTATCTGTCCATGCACAACTACGTACCTCTCAACAGCTGCTGGATCAGATGAAATATAAGCATGATGATCCTTCTTGAACTCAGACACTTTCCGGATTACATCTGCAAAAGAAAGCCGTGACACTCTACTTTGCTCTTTCAACAATGTAATGATGCTTCTTGCAAGCTTTACCGTTTTTAGGACTGGCTTATACCAGGAACCATATTGTTTTGATGGCTTCCCCAGTCTATACCTGAAGATATTGAGAAAGAAAAAACACTCATAAAGATCAGGAGAAAATAATATCATTAACTTGCAATACCAGAAATCTTCGTTCGATAAAACCCAAAATGACTTCCCAAGGGAAACATAAACTTGCAGTTAAATAGTTTCAACATATTACCAATGAGAAGACATATTTGATTGGCAACAAATTGTAGGACTTTAGTTAAAATGATTAGCAGCCAATGTCCAAGAGACAGCAATAGTTTTAGATATATGTGTTTGATTAATAATAATATGGGAATATGTACAATACCAGGCCATGTCTGTGCGAATTGATATAAAAATCATTGATGATCCAAACTCAATCATCCACTCCTTTATCGCACTCAAAAATATTGGCAAACCCATGTCATCCTGAGCCCTAGGCCGAACCCCCTAGAAGAAGACTGATCAGGATCATCATCAAGACAGAACCCGCTTCCATCATCTTCAGTCATGAGTCCTGATCCAAAGATGGTGACATCAATATCTTCACAAGGTTTCATTGGAAGAAGTTCCAAAGAAATCAACCTTGATCTGAGTATAAAGTGACCAGTTATGAAGCATTTTTTTCTTGGGAGATCATCAGGGTTGGTCAAATTACATCATCACTCTGCAACAACTATATACTCATCGGTTTTTCTTCATCAGAGTGTTTGTAAAACACAGGGAGAGGGTAATCATTTGCAATCTCATCTTCATTAATTTTGATGTAGATTGTGTTCGATGCAGAAGCTGAACCCCGACTTTTCTTTTGCCTCGTTATTAGAGTGCCATATACTCTTCTTCCTGTAAATAATCTTGCTAACCTTTTGCATCTTCAATCTTCCTCGCCATTGGTGCTGACTGTTAGGACTTGACTCAAATAGCACCATCCACAGGCTTTGGAATCAATCACCAAGTTGCCACCAAGATTTGCTGCTTTTTTGCTAGCAGAACGCTTCATGATTCGAACTCATTATCTCTCAAGGCAACAAGAGCAAGGCAATCTTTTGAAAAATTTCTTATATCGTTCTTTTTGGAGGTCTGGTCTAAACCAGTTTATTTGATTGATCAAATAAATTCACCCTGAGAAACGAGGTGGAAATTCTTATACGAAGCAGCACCAAGAGAAACACTTATTTCCGCTCATTGCTCGCACAACCCAGCAAAGCAACTCATCAAGGGTGAATTCAGAGGTTTCCTCCAGAAATTTGAGAGTTTTTTGTAAAACTTCTATGCAAGCAAGTGCCTTTTCTGAAAGAAACGATCAAAGAACTTCTTGTGCCACCGGAAGGCTTGAGCAATATAATCTGCTACTTCAGTAGTCAGCCAAATGACTGGGGATCCATCTTCGTAACCAGAGATATTCCATGCTTTCTATCCTCCCAAAGCCTCACACCTAAACAGCACTTCTTTTTCCTTGTCAAGGCTCTCCTCAAGAGGCATTTATAACACCAGAGATAAACATATTCATCAACTTCGATCAATCTCCAAGGTTGAGGGTTACCATTTGCATCATGCACAACAAAATCAATCAATCTCCTGTTGGGGCGACCCTCTTCTTGTCCTTGAGTCAAACGAAGAGCTAAAATCTCTTCGTTGACAACTTGTTCTTTCTTTGATTCGACAACAGAAGACTTCTCTTCATGCAAACGTAGAGATTTCTCCTTGAAGTCTTTTGCACGCAGCAGCCCTCTCCTAGCCTTGTCAACAGACCCACCAGCAGGATCTTCCTTGTTAGTATCAGAGAAGTTTCTCTTCTTTCCTTTTGCGTTTTTTTCTGACACTTCCTTCTTTGCATTGGAAACTGAAGATTTTTGTTTTCCTTTCTTGTTCTTCCTCATCCCCTACTGAAAAGTTCAAAAGCTCAGTGATGAAGCAAAAAAAGGTTAAGAATTTGACTGTTAAGGTCAGTCATGAAGCAAAAAGCATTAGACGTTGAGTGCCACAAGAAAGTCATCTTCTGGTGAAAATGGAAGTACGGTAGGGTTGGAAGGCATCGAATTGATCGCATTTCAGGGTACCAAATCGATGCTGTTCACATTTCCGAACCGGACTTCAAAATGCACTTGAGCATTTTTTCCAAACGAGTAAAACTTTGAATGACCATAGGCAAAATATAGGGGTGCAGGGACCCGCCAAATCAGATGGCTAATAATTGAATCTCTTCGCATTTCCAATCCTACTTTCACTGAAATATCAAACTTGCCCTGGAACTTGAATTACTAAACAGTTGGCAATTAAAAGAGTTTTTTTAATAAAAAAAATGTCCAAGTATTTTTGTGAAGGTTACAAATCATACATATATAATATATATATATATATATATATTATATATATAATATAATATATATATATTAATATATATATATCTTCAGGGATTTGCAGTGTAAGAAACATGCATAACCTTTTTGAATTATTTTTATCTTTCTTTTTTAGATTACTCTATTAAGAACCCTATTTGAAACAACAACAATTTAAAGGTTACAAATGCACGCAATCTTTGCTTGTAAAAGAAATTAGATTGCGGTATTGGAAACCATGCAATTTATGAATTATAGATTCTGCAAGAGCAACCCACAAGCGTTCCCTATTTCTCCAAATATGTAATTTACCAAAGATTTTTTTTATCATGTTAGTTAAAAAAAAAAACAACAAAATAAAAGGTTTAAAAAAAAAAACCCAGCAAAATCAAGAAAGCTGATAATTTAATGCTTTCAAGTTTCAACATTTTCAGAAACATACTTGAACAAAAATATCAAAACGATGCCTTTAAATACCAATGGCGGCAAGAACAGGGTTACAAAGCCACCAGATGGATGAAAGCTAATATATAATGCATTTTCGCATTTCCAATCATAGTGACCGCAACTTCGGAAAATGCCCCTGAAACTTTTATTTCACTCTCATGCGCAAAAAATAACAAGGGTTACGTCAGCCATCAAATCAAGAAGGCTAAACCCAATGCCTCCCACCGAACCGGCCAAAACTACGTGCATGAGGTACACTTTCGAATACTTAGGCAAATGCGAACAGGACTCATACAGTTACAAGAGTATGGCACTGCAACTTTTTATATACACGAAAGGATGGAATCTATTATTCTCATAATGTCAAAAGAATGCTCCCAAATGATGAACAGGTTTTGTTTTGTCTAGTTTCTAGGCGAGAAACTTACACACTCCTCCGACTTTTAGTATATTTTGTGTTTTATCTGATATGGTGTTTTAAGTTTTTGTGTGAAAGCAAAGTCGGATCTTTGCCTGGGATTTGACTGCATCGTAGATCGAATATCAATACAACCTTAACCTTTCAAATTTTTAAATTAAAAAAAAAAAAGAGTGAAAACCACCCACCGAAACGCAACCAACATATCCCAATCATCCAAACTGACACAACAAGTTGCGATTTGATCGGATTGCAATGAAGTGAATACCTGATGATGGTTGTTAGAATTATACAGATCATTTGTTGTTATATCACAATATAGATAGACACAACGAATCCCATCTTCCTTCTCTCCTTTTTCCCTAACCAACAAACAACTGGGCTCTGCTTTGTGTGTGGTCCGGCAGTTGGATCGGTTGGATTAGTGGTGAATAAATCAGGAAATAACCAGGTGAAAAGGTAAAAGGTAAGGGTTGGATCTTCAAGGGAAAACAATGAGCGGGATAAACGAAAGATGAGTGTGTTTTTAGAGTTATTCTTGCTGCAATTGGCGCCTATTGCCTCCAAAACCAAAAACCAAAAAGTGTCACACACTATTGCCTCTCATCCCTCCCAATGACCTCCTACTTGAGTCTTTTACTCGTAGTTTCTACTGTTAGCGGGTTGAACCAATATCCGAATGTGATTTAAATTTTAATGAGTTTGAAATTAGGTGAAAAAAATAGCGACTTATAATTGGTCCGATAAATTTTTTTGACTATCCGGGTCAATATGTGACACATATAAAAAACCAGCATAAATCCCATATTATTTTTCAACATACTGCCTAAACAATATAAAATTTCTATGAAAATTTATGATACTTTCACAAATAAACCTGAGATCCGAATTCTAACATGCCATTTAAAATCTGTTGATTAAATATGAAAGTAAGTGACCTAAAAAGAGATTGCAATTAGTTCCCGATAAATTTCACTTGACTTAGGGTGGAAGTACAGTGTACGGTCAACTCGTTGACCCAACAAAAAATCATTACAGACTCTCTTTTTTTTCCAACATCTTGGCAACAAACATAAAAATTTATCTTCTATTTAATCTATATTTATATATAGTATATTGAAGAAACTATAAAGTTATGTGTGGCTTTTTTACTAATAACTATTTTACCATTCCAATCATTTCACATTTTATGTATGGAGATTTTTAATATTTTAATTTAATCCTCAATTTTTACTTGCGTCTTATAATTTAATAATTTAGGCTCTAATCCTAGATAACAGGTAACATAATTTTTTAGGAGGGCAATGCGTTGAATATAAAGAAGAAGGTTTAGGTGAAAAACAGAAACAACATGGGTACGTCATTTATAATCTTTCTGAAAAGTTAGTAGTTTAGGTATTTTTAAAGCTTATTAGGTAATCGATTACTTTAATTTTTAAATATTTATTTTCTGTACTATACTTCATTTGTCTCCTCTTTTTAATTTCTTTTTCAGTAGCATTCGGGGAGGGAGGGAGTCGCTAGATTCGGTTTAGAGAAAGAAAATTATTGTGACAACAATCTGGCCGGCCACTAAAACAACTGATTTTTTATGCCATTTCAAATTATTTCATATAATGAGATATGTTAAGATAGTATTTTCTTACTTTGAAACACACATAAAAAAATATTTTGCGACTATAAAATATTTTTGATTTGGACTGATTATGGATTTTGAAAAACCTTTTTTTTTGTAAATTGTTTTTTAAGGTCAAAGATTGATTAAATAATGTGTTCCAAGGTGTTTCTTTGGTGTTTTTGGGTTAAAAAACAGAGTTAAAGAAATTTTTTAGGGTATTGTTAAAAAACAAAAAACCTGTCATTTTTCCAACCATTTTTTGAGACATTCTATATACTATAATGTGTTGTTTCTATTGTTTTAGGGGAAAATGGAGGTGTGTGCTCATTAACTTCTTTTAAAAATAAAATAAAGCCTAGACACGGTGGGCCTTAACTTGTAGGCCTGCACGCAAAACCCTCTCGATGAGGCTGGCCCTGGATGGACTCATAACGCGGAGCCTCGTTCTTTAAAGTAAAGTTTGGTTATATTTAGAAGAAATTAATACTTTTATTTATATGCATTTTTAAAATAGTTTTGCATTTATGTTTTGATTAATGCCACTTTGTGATTTTTTTTAATTTTTTAAAATAAGTGATTATTATTTTTATTATTATATTGAGAAAAATTAGGTGTTGTATGAATAGAAAATATTACATTTTCTTAGCAAACAAAAAAGCTGTTAAAGTTGATGAATAGAAATAAAAAATAGGTGTTTGCCTCTATGCTAAATGAAAGTGGGCAACTCCATACCATCATTGTCTTCATTTGATTTATTAACCAATATATCAAAGTTTATTAATATATACATTCAAGATAAATTTTTTTTTTTTACAACAAGGCGATTTAAAAGCTCATCATTATACTATATTTCTTGCTTAAAAAAAATTTTTATACTTTTTCAATGCTGAAATAAATTTATTTTTTGTTAATTACTTCAACTTAAAAGGATGTACAAAATAATATTCTCATATAACATATAAAAAAAATCTTAGTGCCAAATCTTAAAATTTTTTATTATTTTACCAATGTATATTATAATATATATTGCATAAAATTATTTTTAAATTTTTCAATGTTGTAATATTAAAATCTCAAATATATTATTTTATTTTTGCAGCGATTCATTTACGTCAACTTATATTATTTAAAACTTGATTTTCTAACCGGCCTAACCTCTAAATCAGCAGTTTTCCAGGCTGATGGCTTGCCGGCATCCTAACAATAAAAGCTCATCATAAATAATCAAAGGTTGCTTGGGCTGCTGCCCAATTGCGCGTAATACAATAAAGGTTGCGTTTTTTTTCCTTTCCTCTACTGACAGTAGATTCTCCTTCCATTCCCCCTCCTTCTAACACTCTAGTCCTCGAACCCCTGCCATGCGCTGCCCCGCCCTAGCCTTTCACAGACAATGAAACTGAGGTTGGCTTGCTTTGTTAACTTCTGTTTTCAAGAATTAATACAAAAATACCGCCGACCTCTTTAACTATGGGAGAAAAATGTGTTGCAAGAATCAGGGGATGACTCCAGCATCCCCATCCTCTAGCATTCAAATCTCCACAGGTTAGTAAACCCCTCTTTATCTAATTCTACTTGCAGCACATTTTTTGAACGAGCATTTTCCTATGTCTTTACTGTAATTCCATGCAGGCGTCTAATCCACCCGGCGCTTAAAAGATTGTATGCTCTGCCTTCACCATTTGTTCTTAACTCTTGAAGACCCCTATACAGATTAAGCAGGCTTATACCCAGACACTGAAGCCTTGAGAATATGTCGGCTAACTTCGAACTTGCAAGACATACAACCTTGCACCTAGCTTTCTGAACTATTTTTTTATTTGTTTTTAAAGGGCAATCTGAGGGGATAGGTTTCATGGGTTCTTCTCTGCTTAACAACGAGCATCATAATGTTCAGCTGACTGATAATGGGAAAATGTTCCTGATGAAGCAACTAGACATTGCTTTTTGAGATGTCTGTTTTGCTTTATGCTGTTTGATTTGAACATGACCAGCTCTTGTCATAGTGAGAAGGGTTGTGGGTATTCTTTCCAGCTTAGCAGATTGGTGCTACAGAGTTAAGTGGTCAATGGATAAGAGTTCTATTCACTTTCAGAAGTGATCTTCTCGTCAATGTTCATAAGACGATTTGCACCACCTCTATCACTGAGCGAGTTGTTGCCTTCTTTAATGTTTATGAAGCCCTTTCTGATCGCGCTAATGCATTTCTATGTGCCTAGTACTTGAGGATTCGCACCTTTTTCAGTTTGCATCCTTTTCTTTTCTTTGGTCGATACTAGTGTTTTTATTGGGTTATGAGATATATCTTGTTTTCAATTTTGCAAGCAGTACTGCTTAATTTAATGCTTCATAAATATATGGCCTGAGAACTTATAAATAGAAGATAAGTAGTGTTGTAGATGTTACTCTTTGACGCATTCTTATCAGGTGTTGCCTCTTTATGGCATCCCTAGGTTAGCCTTCAAGAATTGCAAAATATACCACTTCACTACCCTATTCGATCGAGAATAATCTCATTTTAGATCTTTTTGATTTCCTGGGACATGAGATGGGTTTTAGACCTGGATTATCATAACCTGAGCGCGTCTCGCTAATGTCTCACTACGAGCTCAATTATTTTTTTATTTTGCGTTTTCTTAAGATGATAGGGCAGGCATTTATTTGCATATAGGTGGCAAAGAGAATCCAGCGTTTTCAGAGAGAACCAAAGTTTGATTTTTGATCCTTTGGGTATGGTCATTCTGCTACTGCCTTAATGTATGGTGATGCTTCCAAATTTTTCCTCAACTAGTTTCTTTGACAGAAATTCAGTTGTATAAAAAGCTTCATGTATGCCAAGGGATGGCCTCATTTGTATGGAGCCTTTTCTAACCTTTCATTTCCTTTCTCATGCTTTCCCTTTTCTCTCCTACGCTTCATATGTTGCTTTTTTATGAGAGTTTCAACAGCCAAACCCATACTTAATATATTAGATATTTCATCTTTAGGTATTTGCAATGAGAGCTTTGGCTTGCGGTCAAACATTGAGACAGAATTTGTGATGATTGATTCTGCACCTTCCCGAAGGTGAAAGCGCTATTTACGTGTGCCCCTGGGCATCGGGTAATAATTGGAGCGTTCTGGAGCTGTGCCATGGTTGTGCTCATTTTGTCGTTATCACTTTTCTGATTGAACAAGCTTTGAAAATATTCCTCAATAAGCAGATTATTTAGCGTTTATTTTATTTTCCACGGGGCAAGATTTCAGAATTCCTGAATGCAGTTCCGGCAGCCTTATCATTGCTTCTCAATCCCCATCATGTCTTTCTGGCACCCAAATTGTTTCAGGCGTACTTGCATTTTATATGGTTTGTGAAGCCATTGTGCGATTTGGCCAGCCTCAAGCCGAATAGCGCATGCATGGATCCTAAACTTCATGGATTGCTATAACAGCAGCGCATTATGAAAGGTCTATCATTCTTGGTATACTAGGCACATGTTCTTTGTTAATTTCTAAGTTTGCATGTTTGATGATTTTTTGGGTGACAATGTTCTTTTTATCAGCATCAGGTTTGCATGGGAGCAGTAGTAAGCTGAATTTTGAATCTTTTCTTCATCCAGCCACAAGAGACAAACTGCATCATCTAATTTCCAAGTCATATGATGCATGGAATTCCTATTTAAGCAGTATGTCTTCTAGAACAAATTCTGAACTGGTGGCTGCCTCTATTGCCTTCATGAAGGAGAGCCTGTGCATTGTTGATGAATCGTTTAAAGATGAGGTTCTGTCAATCTTCAAAGTCTGCCATAATACTTAGAACCATCTTAATTATATACCAGTGACCACTTATGTCAAAAAGGAGGAAACCACTCTCCAAGACATTTAGTCTTCTCTGCCTTTCCAAAACTTGAATTAATGATAAGTCTTGTCAATTAGGCTATTATGTATGTGAATGCATGTAGGTCTTCAAGTTGATAGAACTTCACTGAAAGAGTGTCTTTCTGCATGGGCTAAGAAACTATACTATACCGATGTATAGGGAATATTTTGTTGTTGAGCACTTTCAGTATTTCACTCAAAACTTTACTATGATTGAAACATGCACAATCCTCACCCCAGCAAGGCATAAGAAGCCACAATGAATTTTCCCCACTTTCGGGGTTGCTTGTCATTTAGTTTATGCTAGCGGGCTGATTTTTAGTATAAGGACTGTTTAATTTTGCCTTATGGTAGTGAGAATATGTTCTTGAAGATGTGCGTATTCTCCCGCTGGCAGTGGATGATTAGTTGGTTCCAGCTGAATCCTTTTTCATCTAAACTCTGATAAATCTGAAGGGTATATAGTTTGGGTTTCTTACTTCACTGGCCGTCTTAGTTTTACTGTTGCTGGTGTCCAAAAACATTAACATTTAACATTTTCCAATAAATGAAAGCAGGTCAGGCAATCTCAAAACTAGCCAAATAGTTTCATCAAAAAAATTCAAAAGATTCAGGAAGATGTACTTGAGGGTAAATGATCTTGCCTCTTCACGATTGATTTCAAACTTTACTGACACCTTCACCTTTATTGATAGATTTTTTTTTAAGATACCATGCTCCATTTTCTTTTCTGTGCACGCAACCTACCTAGTCATTAATTTCTTGTGCAGCCTTATTTGTTGAGGATTGTACTTTGTCTGCTGTTTATGCAGAGTCGTTTATCTTGATGGTGTAAAAATTTGCCACAGGGAAAATTAAATAACTCAAGTTTAGCATCTTTAGTTATTGTTGTTCTGTTTTTCAACTTTCTGTTGGTTTTTGTTAATGTAATATTGTAAGTTACATAGAGGCACTTACAATTTTCCCAAAAGGATATTTGTTCTCCATGCTTTTGTATTTCAAAATGTTATTGTTTATATGCCTTTAAGATTTGCGCTAGTTAATAATTAATGTGGATGAAGCTGTAATCAAATGCACTAGTGGACTAGTTTTTTTGCTAAAAAGTTACTAGGTCATTGCATGTAATGTATATTCATAATCTTCAACTTATTTCTGAAATTATTTGATAGTTTTTGAAATAAGAGACTTATTTTGTATTAAAATGAATCTTAATGTTGTTGTAATTTATATATACTAGTGAAATAATGGCGTTATCTCATAAACTACAACGAAAATGTTGAAGTTCTATGCCAGAACTAGGGTTTGTTTGGTTTCTGCTGGTCATTTGGTCAATAGGGCTGTAGCGTTAACCACTTTGGTCACTATACAGGAATGAACCATGCCTACAGTGCATGATTGTTCAAATTTGTTCAAATTTTATGGCGTCTATACTGTTGAAATCTGCTTGCTGCTAGTTTTTTTTTTTATATGTTTATTTACTTTTTGGTGATAAATTTCGTACTTTTTTCTTTTGTTTAGACCGCTTGTGTCAAGAGAAATGATAATATCACCTATTTCTCCCTGCCTTTTATTGTTTTATTCAGAACACGCTCCACCATATGTTCCAGCGACAGAAAACAACACAATCAAGCAGGAACTTCAGAATAGGCTCCATCATTGAATGATTGGATTCTGTTGCAGACATGGAAGATGCTAAGAAACCTGCAATGGTGAGATCTTTCCTGAAGTGGCGTGCTAAGGGAAGGATGCAAAATCCAAAGTTATAGATGATTTATCAGATTTCATTGAATGCGAGCAGGGAAAGAATTACTCTGGCTGGTTGAGGGATCGGCAAAGATTTAGAATATGGAAGTACAAAAAAACAACAATTCAAAGGTGGAAGAGAAAAAAAAAGTGTTGGAATCATCTAAAAGGGTAGTAAATCAAGATGTTATAAGCTTTTCTTATCTACTTATGTGTAAATGTTATAGAGCGGACTGTGATCTGTGAAGATTGTAAATTGGTGGCGGATCTCCTATTGAATTTACAGAAATAGCTGAATGAATCCCAGTGACATGTTTTTGTATTGTATATTCGTGTCTTTGTTTGCTTGTTGTGACTTCGTTGCACGAGGCTGAGTACAATAATTATGCAGGAACCTGCATAGTTTAGGGCCTGCCTCACTTGAATTTAGCAGAAATATTACTCTTAATTATTCTAATGTGTTAAGAACTAGTCGAATCCTTCCACTCACTGAATAAAGACGTTTCTATTCTGTTGAACTTGAACCCCAAATGCCTACTCCAGATATTCTGCAGGGACAACATTAGGATTCAGAATCCAGAAGATTTGCTTCTGTTCTACACAAATGGAGGACTTGTAAAGTAAGCTCTTTCATTTTCAGAAGAGAAGAATTAGGGTTTTCTTTCTTCTTCTTACTCCAGGATCACCACAACCCTTTCCCCTTTAAAAAACTTCACCCTCAAGGTGAGGGTAAGTGTTTTTCAACCTCGATTCCTTAACCCATTCAGCATCTTCCATTTATTGGCCTTTCCACATGACCAACACATGTTTTATAACCCTTATTCTCATTGTTTGACTTCTTCAATCTAATTTTTTTACGGGGGTTCAATGTTTGGGTTCCTCTTTGTTAAATTGAAAATGGGAAGTGTTGGTTCTGGAACCTTGTCCTTACTAATTCTTGCCGCATCAGGTAATTTTAGATGGTAAACCACCCTTCATATTCTCTTTGTGATTTTAAACAATTCATAGTATTTGAACGCTAACTTTTGACTTTCGTTTCTTTACATGCTAGACTATTGATATGGATGGAGGTTCAAGTAAACCCATTCTCTCATTTTCAACTCAAGATTTTTTTTAAAAAAAAAACTTTTTCTACATATTTCTTCTGCCTAACTTGCACCTTAATCTCTCTACTATACTTGAGTTTCAACTACCCGATTGTTTGATGAACCTAGAATGAAATATTTTATACTAGGGCAAGTAGCCATAAATAGCTTTAAATGGGGTAGTTTTTATAGAGGTGTGAAAAATTGAATTATAGCACCACTCTGCCACCTACCATTAGGAAAGGAAAATTCAACCCTATCATTAAAAATTCTCAATTTTAACCTATTATCAAGAATTCTCAATTCCATCCCTATTATTAGGAAATAAAGATTTAACATTATCATTAGGAATTCTCAATTTTAATTTTGTCTTTAAGAATCTCAAACTCAACCATTCAATTAAGAAATCTTAAATTTAACATTGTCATTAGGAATATCCAATTTTAACCCTATCACTAAGAATTCCAAATTTAACCTTATCATAAAAAATCTTTAATTTTAACCTTGTTATCAGGAATTCTCATATTTAATTATGTCATCAAGAATCTTAAATTGAACTTTGATCTTCAGTTCAACCTTGCAATCAAGAAATCTCAAATTTAACCTTAACATCAGAAATCTTCAATTCAATCATGTCATTAGTAATCTCCCATTCAACCCTCTAATAAAGGAATCTCAATTTTTTTTTAACTTTGTCATCTAGAATCTCAATTTCAACCCTATCATCAAGAATCTCAAATTCATCCTTATTACCAGGAATATTCAGTTCAATCTTATAATAAGAAAATCTCAGATGTAACCTTGTCATAAAAAATCTCATATTTAACCTTATCATCAGGAATCTCAAATTGAACCCTATCATCAGGAATCTCTAATTTTATCCATGTTATCAAGAATTCTCAACTCCAACCTTACTATTAGGAAATGAAGATTTAACCTTGTTATCAAGAATTTTCAATTTCAACCTTACAATAAAAAAAGTCTTACAATTATAAATATTTCTAGGTTCAGGCCAATTTAAAATTGCTTAAACTTTTAAGATCAACATAACTTCCTCATATGATACTATAAATCCTTAGAAAAATAACTTGATTTATGAAAAACAGAACCCTTTTACACCAGTAAACAAAACTTTCCTTTCTTAGGGTGGTATAGACTTAAATAAAGTGATTTAAATGCTGCATTTTGGTTTTGTTGTAAATGAGAATATCATCAAAGTATACGACAAAATTTTTTCCATAAAAGTAATAAGTCATTGGAAATGACAAAAAAATGACTAGTCACCCATGTAATCCATCTTTGGTCTTAAATATGGTTTTCTATTCATCTTCGGGACATATCCTAAATTAATGATATCCATTTTTTAAATCCATCTTAAAAAAAAGGGGTTTCTTTTATCATATCTAACATGCCATCCAATCTAGAAATAAAAAAAAATGATAGTTAATAGTAATCATATTGATGACTCGATTATCCACGAACATCCTCCAAGAACTATTTTTTTTTAGGTGTTAAAAGGGCAGGCACTTAATAAGGATTTAAGTTCTCTTTTATAAATCCCTTTTGTAACAGCTCATTAACTTGCCTTTACAGATCACTGGGTTCATCCTTTAGTGGGGAAAGTTTGACAATGTAGCACCAGGAACAAAGTTTATGACGTGTTGAATGTCATGTATAAGAGGCAAGGCATCAAAGAGTTCAAAGAAAAAGATATCCTGAAACTCTTTTAACACCGCACTTACCTTTTTAGGTTTTTCATCTAAATAGTCTCTTACAATCTCCTTGACAACTAATTAAGGCAAACATAATAGATTTTTCATGAACCTCTTTTTCAAACTCCTTCGGACTAATAATTACAAGTCCATTTGCTTTCACTTTTTTTCTTCTTGCTACTGTCATTAAGCCTTAGTGATAGTCCAATGATTTTTATTTTCTTGTCTTGAAAAGTGAATAAACAAGAATTGGATCGTCTAAAAATAGTGACATGTCTTACATTTATGGTAATCACATCATGTCAAATTTCATCATGATAGTCTAAGAACTTGATAAGGAAAAAACATCTCTCCTTAATTGCTATTGATGTATTACATTGATACAACTCCCACTATCTATGATGGCCTTGTGACCTTCAACCCTATATTTAATTTAAGTGTGGAAAACAATAGTTCTTTTCTAATCTTCAACCTTTTAAGGTTGTGTCAAGGCGTATTTAACTACACATAGTCTAGTTGTTTGCAATCCTAGAAGGTTTTGCTCAATCTAAGCAGATATAGATCGAACTCAAGCTAGTAGATTAGAACCATCTTATCCTCCTCATCTAGACCTTAAAAGTCCCTAAGGTCAAGTTCATACGTTTCATCATCATAATTGCTCTCATTACTAATATTCTCTTAATTAGTGACAAATAAGGTCTTATTGGGACAAATAGAGGAGACATAACCAAATCCTAATATTTAAAACACTGAATTCTTGAACTCATCTTAGGTGCTTCATGGAAAATATCTTTATCCTTATCCTTTTTAGGAACGTGGGCAATAATAGAATTGAGTTTATAGGGTAAAGAATTATTATTACTAAACTAGGATCTAGTAGGGACACTATAGGGATCTAGACATTTCATCTATTGTCTTTTCAAGACCAACCCCTAGTTTTAAATTAGGGTATAAACTTCGTCAAAGGTAAACATACCTTGAAGTACAATCTCTCTTTTAAGATTTTCATTCAAACCCTTACAAAACCTACTCAGAGTCCTTACCTCATCCTCACTAACTGCACTCCTTATTATATGCTTGTCGAATTGTGCTATATATTCAGTGGCGGACTAATTTTCTTATCTTAGAATATTTTTTTTATAGGACTAGGTAGGTATTTTTCCAGTAACTTTTGTTTCATCTCGACCCAATCAGTAATAGGGGGTTAACCTCTCCAAGCCAAAGATTCTTCAACATTATCCCAATATAATTGGGTACTACCACTAAATTTTACTTTCGCAAACCTTACTCTTTATTTTAAAGACAAATTATATCAATTAAAGAAGTGATCAATATAATGAATCCACCTAGTGAAAATCCATGGATCAATATAACCCTTAAAAGTTAGGGTTTCTACATTGATATGTTCCATAACTCGATCTCCAGGGGTCATTGTAGTCATGATAATCTTAATTGCGATTATGTTGCAACCAGCAAATGCTGCAAAAGCCTTGTAATATCTGCACTGGAGCCATTACCATGTCATAGTTATCATATAGAATTGGCAAGCGAACCAAGTCAGGATTCAAATGCATTGCCAATGGTTAAAAACTCATTACAATAGAAATCCATAAAAAAAAAAGATCACATCATTTTTGAGGATGCAGTTGGACACACAAAGAATGAACTACCAGAGATAAGTAGTAGTAAGCATTTCAAGATTCTCTCGTCGATAAATGCATGAAAGCTGGTGTTTTAGCTTCTTTTTTTTTCACTACAGGAAAGACTGAAAATGATGGTGACGCAACTACAACCTTACAAAGGGTTTTTTTCTCGAATGACCCACTCGGGCTAATAAACTGAAAGAACAAGGCTTGGCCCCCCAGAAACTTGGCAAGAGCAAATCTTGAGACCATTATTAATAAACTGCCGATTAGCAGAAGCAAATGTTTTAAAATCAGACGTTCCCCTTTTCGTCATTGCAACAGGTCTCAGCTCCGATGTATCTACCACCCCAAGATAAGAGAAACACGACATGTCGACAGCAATCATTCATGAGATTGTGATGGACTGAGCTTACTGCTGCTTACTCATGAGCTAAGATTCTACAGATATTAGTATGGCTAAGATTCTACAAGTTATGAGAGAATTCATGAATCAAATGCTGCAACTTATTTATATAGTTTCCACCTTTAAAGATACAAAGAAGAAGGTTAATTTCTTAGGAGTTTATTTTGCTCAATGCACAAGCATACATTGATCGAACATCCATCACGTGAACAAAATAAATAAATAAATAAAATTGAACGATCTTGATTTCCTCGAGTTTCTAGATGAAGTTGGCAAATGAACGCAGGACTAAATTAGGCTATACAGCAGAACAAGTGAGAACATATATATATATATAATATATATATATATATATATATATATATATTATATATACATTTCCAATTTCCTAGAGAGAACAAAGCATCTTATCTTTCTGTGAATGAATGACTTCAAACCACACAAAAGAAGAACGCAGCAGAAAGACAGGCGAGTTTCTTACTCGTATTCAAGGCTTTCAATATGACAAATGCCGGCACCAACACTGGCAATCTGGGATGTTGCATTCCTCCTTTTCACCAAAAGGGGTCCAGAAAAGTATTTCTATGGCATCATTTTCAGTGTCTCCTTCCTCATTAAAAGGATGCAGCCCATGAGTGGTCCTGTTATCTAAGTCCATTGTTCTTTCTCCAAACACAGCATCAAAGAGAGGTTGCCATAATCATACAAAGGAAAAAGGAGGAAGGGAGAAAGAAAGAAAGAACATTGAAAACAGAGGGAAGGTAATTCTCCAATATCCTACTTGTATATAACACTAGTCTCAGTCTTATATATTTAATTCCCTTTGAATGTCTACAACCATCGACGCGAATCAAGTTCAATAATTGTGTGACAACAAAGATGCTGACTTTATCATGAATCAAAGCCCAATAATTGTATGACAACAAAGATGCTGCCTCCTTATCTGCCCGCTAAAACCTCGCAGCGTTATAATTTGATTTTTTTAAAAAGTTGCACAGTTAATTAGAAATATATACGGAAATTCAGTGAAATAATATAGTTTTTACTACGAGTTGGAAACATAATATTTATAACCTTTTGCTATTCTAAATAGCTGCTTTTAAAAAGTAAAATAGGAGAGAAAAAAAAGGAAAAAAAATAAAAAAAATAGATTCCAAAAATATTTTGAAACTTTGATTACGACATCACTAATACTATCAAAAAAATCTTGACGACACGAATCCAATAATACTAAAAAAAATCACTGATAGTGACCCAAGTGTGTCACATTTGCTGTCCAATGATGGTGGGTGTTTCATTTTTCTTTTACGGCAAGTGAAGTCTACTTGAGTCACTTTTTGTAATTTTTCTTGGTATAATTGAATTCTTCTCGTCAAGATCTTTTTTATTATATTAATAATGTTGTAATTGAAGTTTTACCATGCATGTAGTATTTTTTTTTTCTCTCTCTTCTCTCTCTTAACAAATTATTAAAAGCAACTATAATGAAAGGAAAATTCCTTGTAACCATAGACACATTTTTCTATTAATCTTTATAGTGAAATGACATGTTTACCCTTCCAAAAAAACCCATAAGCCTTGGTTTGGGGGATATTTTGATATTTTTACACTGCTCATTAATGATTGTTCGGGGGTATAGTTGTAATCCATTTTTGGGTCCCCACACAAAAAATAAGAAAATACAAAAAAATAATAAATATCTATTCGAAAAATCTCAAAAAAATAATAACAATGAAAAAAGGATGCCAAAGTGCCAAATCAGGGGCTTAATTGCATAAATATTTTATTGACTAATGAGAGCCCTGTTGACAAATCAGGGGCTTAATTGCATAAATATTGAAGTTTTATGGCCAATTAAGGACTTAATTGAAGAAATCCAAGACCAAGGACCAAAGTGCAAAACACACGCAAATTGAAGGCCTGGTTTTGAATCTGACGCGTTTTGGCGCCAAAATCCATTTAAATGAAACAGCGCGTTTTGGAAAAAACGGCGCCATTTCATGTACTGTTAAAAAAAAAAAAAAGCTTGAAACGATGCCGCTTTGGATGGCACCATCATCTTCTTTCCCTGGACGCGTAGAGAACAGGGGAAGAAGATTTTTTCTCTCTCCTCTATTTCTCACTGACTTCCCTCCCCCCGATGACTTTAAAAAAACATCGAACAAGGACACACACTTACCCAAAAGCTTTCCACGTGTTGGATGGGCGGCAGCATAGTGGCTGCCCCAGCCAGGTCCCTCCCCTGTTTTTGCTCATAAAAACAGGGGAGACGAGAAGAAAAAGGAAACGAAAAAAAACAAAGAGAAAGAGACAAAGAGAGAGACAGAGGATAGAGAAGGAAAAAATAGAGAATAGAAAAGAGAAGAAAGGGAGAAGACAGAAGAATAAAGAAGAAGAGAAAGAAATAGGGGAGAAGAAGAAGCATTGTAGCCGCTGCCACCCTCAGCTCCCCAGCAGCACCGCCAACCACTGCGAACCACCAGCAGTGCCACTACTACAAGTAAATCCTCCGCCTTTTATTTTGGAATTCATTTCTTCCATTGCCATGCAAGACGTGCACAGTGCACGTCTGCAGGCGAGAAGAAGCTGGTCACAGTAACCAGCCAATGTATTTGGGCCTGACCCGACCCATTTCAAGAGAAAAAAATCAAAAATATTTGTTTCAGCATTTTATAATTTTTCCACGTATTTTTTATGTTATTTTGATTAATATCATGCAATATTTTTATGTCGTAAAAATACAAATTCGATATTAAAATACCCGGTTTTCGTCAAAACTTTCAAAAATACAAAAAAAAAATTGAAAAAATAAAAAAATATTTTTATGCATACGGCCAAGTGTCTCAAAGCTTAAAAAATCATATTATGTTTTCATACATCAAAAAACAATGTTTTAGCATGCATTTTGGCTTTAATAACCAATTTATTAAAGTCAAGAGAACATTGACCAAAATTTCAAAAACAACAAAAAATTTGTTTTGTTTTGTTTTAGTATTATGGATTACAAATTCATACATAAAATGTATTCTTGATATTAAAAGGGTATTTTTTGTTGACAACATAGAACATTTAGGTTTTACCCCATTAAGATAAGAAACTCCTTACAGAGGAGAGCTTTTCTTAAATTTTAGACAGACCAAACCAACAATTAGAAACCACAACCAAACCTTAGATTTTATCAGACATTAAAACAATGCAGCCTACCTTAAGTAGAACATATTTTGGGTGCTAATACCTTCCATTTACGCAACCAATCTTCGTACTCAATCTCTAAGACCAGTTAGGGTTCATAGTGATCAGAATACTAGGTGACGACTCTCATTCAAATTTTTCACTGATAGGAGACAAGAATTCCTTATCTCTACACATTTGCCAGAGTTAGAACCTTACAATTTTTCCTTGAGGGTGGACAATCGCCGTGATGTCGCACATGTGCGACAATATATATGTTTTTTCCAACAATAAAATGACTTAATTACTCTTGATTTTTTTTAAAATAATAGGGTTGATAAAGGGTATTTTAGTCTTTTTAAAGAATAGTTAAAAGTCAACTTTTCCCTTGTAGTCAAGAAGAAAATAACCATGGACCTAAAAGCCTTTTGGTCTTTTCAGTTAGGTTTTATAGTGAATCTCATAACATGGAGGGTATTTTTGTCCTTTTGTGTCTAAACATTAATTCTTTAATCATTAAAGTTATTGATGCGTGCTTATCATGCATGGGAGACACCACACCCTTTGAGCAGTGTGTGAGGCATCTTCCGGTTATCAAACAAGCCCTTCCATTGTGTCATTGGATGTGTCATCGCATCCTATTCCACCAAGTGCGATGCGTGTCATCGTCAATGTGGCGGTTTGTTAACTATTTCAATTTCAATCTTTATTCTTTTGATTTCTAATAAATTTGTTATCATTTTATAGAAATTTTATATGTTTTCAACTTGGTCCTTCAATTCCAATTTGACATATTTTATTTTTTTTTCTAGTTCGGTCCTTATTGTTTTGATTTCTGATTTTTTTGAAACTATATAAAAAATGACATCATTTTGAAAAGAATTGTTTTAAAAAATAATGGTCAAAGGTTTTGAGTAGGTTTTCCCGATGCCTATTTTTTACAACAAAGATGTTGCCTTCTTATTTGCCGGCTAAAACCTCGTAGCATTATAATTTGAATTTTTTTTTAAAAAAATACATAATTAATTAGAAATATCTGCAGAACAGTGCACTTCAAAAAAATTAGCAAAATAATATAGTTTGTAGATATTACGAGTGGAAACATAATATTTATAACTTGTTGTTATTCTAAATAGCAACATAATAACTGCATTTTAAAAAAATATGAAATGGGAAAAGAAAGAGGAGAAAAAAATAAAAAAATAGATTCAAGAAACACTTTAAAGTTCTGATTATGACACCAACAATACCATCAAATACATATCGAAGAGACGAATCCAACGACACCATAAAAAGTAATTGATGGTGACCTGAGTTTGTCACACTTGCTACCTAATGATGGTTGATAGTTTACTTTTCTTTTACGGTAAGTGAAGTCTACTTGAGTCACTGTTGGTGACCTTTCTTTGTATCATTGAATTCTTCTCATCAAGATTTTTTTTTTTTATGGTGTCAGTGATATCGTAATCGAAATTTTAGTATGCCTCCAATATTTTTTTCTTCTTTTCTTTCTTTTTCTCTCTTTTCTCTCTTTTCACAAATTATTTAAAACAATTATAATGGAAGGCATTCCTTGTAGCCATAAACACATTTCCCTATCTAGCTCAACAGTAAAATGACATGTTTGACCTTCCTAAAAAAACACATAAGCCTCGATTTGGGGGGTATCTTGGTATTTTTACGTGGCTCCTTAGTCATTTCATGATTATATGGGGGCATATATGCTTTTTCCACAATTTTTAAACTATAAAATGACTTAATTACCCTTGATTTAAAAAAAAAGGTAAAAGGGGTTGATAAAGGATATTTTAGTCTCTTTATTTTTTTCAGAACAGTTAAAACTCAACTTTGCCCTTGTAGTCAAGAAGAAAATAACCATGGATCTTGGGGCTTTTGATCTTTTCAAATAGGTTTTATTGCGAATCTCATAACATGGAGGGTAGTTTTTTTTTTTTTCAAAACATTAATTTTTTAATCAATAAAGTTATCGATGTGTGTTTACCATGCATCAACGCGTGGGAAATGACATGCCCTTTGATCAGTGCATGAGGTATCTCCCAGTGACTGAACAAGCCTTTTGGTCATGTCATTGGATGTGTCACCGCATTCTCTTCCACTAGGTGCGATGCATGTAGTCGTTGATGTGGCAGTTTGTTGTTGATTGGCCTTTCATTTTTTTCCCCTTCTTTTCTCGCTTCTCCCAAAAAAAATATAGGTTTGTCCTCTTTTTGTTTACTATTTCAATTTCAATCCTTATTCTTTTGATTTCTAATATTTTTTTTAATCTTTTTATATAAATTTTATTTGTTTTCAACTTAGTCCTTCAATTCCATTTGGCATTTTTTTTTAGTTCGGTACTTCTTGTTTTGATTTCTGATTTTTTTGAAACCATATAAAAATGACAGCATTTTGAAAATAATGTTTTTAAAAAAATGGTCAAAGGGTTTTGAGTAGGTTTTCTCGAGGTCTATTTTTGACTAGATAATAGCGGGTTCTCCCTTTATTTTTATTGAAACCCGACTCATCCTAGGCCCTAGATCACCAAGGTAACAAGTCAAACCATAGAGGCAAGTCAGGTTTTAAATAAGTCTATTAAGTTATCCCGATCTCATTACTTGGACTATAGGTTTTGAGAGTTAATCCAAGTGGGCTCACCCTTTATTATCTAGTTTACATGTTTATCATTCAACCTCAAGTTTGCTCGAGCCTATTTTTTTTTTCTTTTTTATTTAATTAGATATTTCCTAAGGTTTTTATCCAAGGTTATCATGATCATTTAAAAAAAAAAAAAAATACTTGTTTACCATCATTACAAAGTTTGTTTTTATCATTTCATTAAAATAAAATCGCAACCCGGTCCAGACTATAATTTGATCTTTATTCTTTTGATTTTTTTATCCTTTTGTTAAATTTTTTAATTTTTAATTTAACCCTCCGATCAAAACATTTATCTTGCCCTCTAATTTATTTTTTATTTGATTTTCATCCTTATTCTTTTAATTATTATTTTTATTTTAGATTATTCATATAATTGATTATTATTCAGCATTGAATTTGTTGGATTGAACTTTTATGTTTTTTAATGTATAATACTTCTACTCCAATAATTTATGTCAGGAGTTTTAAAAAATTATTTATCCCATGCTTTTCAAATCAGAATAAGTTTGAAATGAGATTCATTCAGGTGTGTTAAATCTTTTTCTATTTTATAAATATATAAAAATAAAATTATTTTTTAAAATAATCAGCAGGTTTTGCCGAGGGTTTTCCTGGACTAATTATTTAGTCAAAAATATATCCTGAATTATTAGATTTTTATTATTTTTTAAAAAACATACTTACAGAGACTTAACACAGACCGGCAGCATTGCGTGGACCACGTCTACCAGTCACGTTTTGAGCTAGCATGCTTTCTCAATTATTTGCTTTCGTCCTTTGGATTTTGCACAAAGGGATAAGCAGAACCCCTTCGTTCCGTGGCTCTTCATCATCGTTCCTCATCTATCACACAAATAGAAATGCTGCCCTTCACCGAATCTTGGCAAAACTTTGGAGGTGCCTGTCTGGGGACTCACCACTTTGCATAATTTATAATACCTAAAATCATACAACAAACTCCCAAAGCAAGTATTTTCTTTCAAAGAGATGCGTAAGACAAGAAGAAAGCAAAAAAGAACAGAAAAGCGAACCACGTCAATACAGTTCATGTAGATGAAGAAATTCAGACTGGACACTACCACTAACTAATAAGAGTAGCATACAATAACTATATATGCTCCACAACACCGGCAGGCAGATTCAGGCAAATAGGCCCAAAACTTTGAAGAAACGTACTCCCTAATCAAAACTTGAATAGAACAGCTGAAGAAAGGAAACTGGCTTTCTTTTGTCAAATACTTGGAGGAAAGTCAGTTCAAATAGTAACTAACATCTTCAGTCGGGAAGTATCTGCTCGCTGTCTGCATCAGCTTCCGTCTCAATCTTTGGCTTGGATGGACCCTGGGCTCCAGGGGCCTGCTTCTTCTTGATTCCACTCACAATGTCATCAATTCTCAGAAGCATGCAAGCGGACTCAATTGCTGTTTTGAAGGTTTGTGCTTTGACATTGTATGCATCCCATATCTGATGACACAGGCAGATGGTTATCAAAACAAAACAGATTTTGTGGACTTTTTAGAATTCAATCATCACCATCACCATAGCATATCTATCTAGTTAACTTTATATAAGAATATGTGAGGACAAAGATAAGGTAATCATATCACAGACGTACAAGGACCAAACCAATCAGCTATGGGGATTAAACTACGATGCAAAAGAATGTTTGCATAAAGGGGTCATTATCTGACCTCCATTTAAAGAACAAAGCAACAAGACTTGAAACTACAATATTATACCTTCCTCTCTTTCATATCAGTAATTTCACCAGTGTTCCCATCTATGCCAATCCATGCATTTTCACCATTCGCATGCTGCAGTAATGAATTAGACACAAAATAACCAGAAGATGGATGAGTGGAATCTGTAGGCAGAGCTTTTATTCTGCAAAAGCATACTACAAAAAAAAGGTTCATACCTTCCCTTGCAGAGCAGTCATGGTTCGGATCACATTAACACCACAATTCTGAGCCAATGTCCTTGGTATAGCCTCAAAAGCTATAGCAGCAGCTTCATAAGGCCACTGTTTCACAACCAATAGAAATAACATTAAGGAAAATCATGTTAGCTATAATACATATCCGAATTTTATCCTCAAAAAAACTTGCGTAACAGTTGGTCAAATCTAAAACTTATTGAAGGGTGATCCATTGGTGCAAGAGATTTTAACCATTCACCTTTTCTATGCCTTCAATGGATGAACTTTTTTGCTTCAGAGCAGCAGATACAGTTAATTCTGTAGCACCCCCACCAGGAAGGAGTTTTGGATTCTTGAGTATATTTCTTGCTACAGACATGGCATCCTATATTGAGAACAAGATTTAGAACATCAGATGGTTGAGGAATATTTAAAAAAAAAAAAACACAGAGAGAGAAGTTTGGCAGTTAAACCATTCATTACCTGCAAGTTTCTTTCCACTTCATTCAGAAGATCCTTGCTAGCACCTCTCAAGAGAACAGTACAAGCCTTTGGATCTTTGCAATCAACAATGAAAGCAAAGAATTCATCCCCAATTTTCTTAACCTCAAATAAGCCAGCCCCAGTACCAACATCAGACTCTTGCAACTCATCTGGCCTGTTAACAATGGTGGCCCCACATGCCTTGGCAATTCTGTTATTATCAGTCTTCCTCAGCCTCCTGATTGCACTAACACCAGCTTTGCTCAGATAGTGGCATGCTAAATCACTGAGACCTTTCTCTGTGATTACCAAATCCGGTTTGAACTTAAGTATCTGCACACACATGTTCTCTATGTATTCCTCTTCCATTTTCAACAGGACTTCCCAGTCTTCTTCTCTAACCAGCTCGGCATTTGTCTGGTTCTCTCCTTTCTTATATTCAACAGGGCAATCAAGAAGAATAATGCGCGGGTTGGGAATTTTTCTTTTCATTTTTCCTGGGGCAACCACATCTTTGTTAAACATAACCCCTTTAAGAACCTTCGAATCTTCCAACTGGCTGCCAGGCACCTTCTCAACCTTAATGTATTTCTTAATGTCAACTTCCCGCAACCCTTGGCCAAGGTCAACACCAACTGTTGAGGTGGCATCAATTGCTAGATCCTAGAAGTTAGGAAGTACTTAGCATAAAGGAAGTAAAATTTGACCAGATAAGAACAAGGCATGGGACAATGATTAATGTTCTCGGTACTCCCTGTATTCAGATTATTTTAAAACCAAGGCAGGAAATAAGGAAATGCAATAAAAATATCAGCACCGCATCACCAAATACTGTGCTTCTGCTTCTTTTTTATGGAAGTGTCGTCTATTCATCAGCAAGGAAATAGTTTCAATGAATAGTCCAACTTTATTCAACTATGTTTCCTTCTAGTAGCAACATGGATTCATTGTTTGCATAAATATTCCTCATCCACAATTCATTAAACGAAGAATGCAAAATTTACACATCTCAAAGGTCTTCACTTTGTTATAAGCAGAGACAAAAACACAAAGTGAACCATGCATAATCATATCAAACAAAGAGATTGAAATCTCACATTTAAAAGCATCCAATAAACTTGGATAGTTAGACATCCCAAATGAGAGTATTAAGAAATTTCACGGTTCAGATAACAGAAAAGACCAAAACAGAAGTCAACAAAATGCCATGTGTATAAGCCATTAGAATGCGAAGGATACTTACAGCAATTAAGTCCCCAAATTGACTAGTGAACTTTGTGCCAATGCAACTCTTGACCAGCCCCAACATTGCCAGACCTGTCATATATGTCCATAAGTTACTAAAACAACCCAACCAAAAGGATAATTTTTCAGCACCCCGTAATGACCCTACAATCCTTTGTATTATATGAAATGAGTACATTCCCGGTAAAAAGAGTCCAACTCCTACAACAGGGTGTTCTTTATAAACCTTCATCTTTATCTTTTTCATATTAAGAAAGAAAAAAAAAACTGGTAAGGAAAGGGTGAATATTACAGATTCCAACTAAGAAAAACACCAACCACTAATCCTCTCCCTCAATATAAACTCAAATTAAAAACATAACAAGATTCAACCATTGACCAAAAGTAGTAAATTGAAACGGAAATAACACCACCAACAAAAAGGAAGAATCTTGATAAACAATAACAATCAGAAAGTTAAGGAGCAACAACTTACGATCGTTAACATCAATGGACACAGCAATTTTGTCAAGCACGGCAATAGCATCCTCCAGAGCTTTACTGTAGGCTGCAGCAATGGTAATAGAAATAATTAACAAATTGAGTTAGTTAGTTAGTGAGAAAGAAGCTGATGATCCATAAAAAGCATAATTAATTTTATTATAAAAAGAAAGATGCAGGACTAGTAGTAGAAGTAGTTAAGTTACCTCGGCAAATGACAGTAGGATGATAGCTCTTTTCGATGAAAGCTTCAGCAACATGAAGCATCTCTCCTCCTATTTTCATTCATCCAATTAAAATCAGTAGTGATAGGTTCAATAAGTTGTTTTCTTTTAAAAGGAAAAAAAAATACACGAGGTGGTACCGACCTAGAACAATGACAGAGGTCGTTCCGTCACCGACTTCTTCGTCTTGAGTGCGACTCAATTCAATCATGGATTTGGCAGCAGGATGAGCCAGATCTAACTCACGGAGGATTGCATTGCCGTCGTTGGTAACGACAATACCACCGCTGGCATCGAGGAGCATCTTCAACATGGACCGCGGACCTAAGGTGGTCCTGATGATATCGGCAACTGCCTTTGCAGCCTGTATGTTGGCATGATGTACCTTCGTTCCTGATTCTCGTTTCAACGAATCCCCTGCAGCAGCGGCCAAACATTTTTCATTTATTATTGTGATTGTTATTTTTTTTCTAATATTTGAAAGAAGAAATTAGGGTTTTAGAACTTACTGAGAACGAGAACTGGAGCGTGCATCCTTTCTTTTCGTTTGTTTAGGTTATACAGGTAGAAAAACCCTAGAAAAGGAGACGAGGGGAGAAGAAGATACGGACTGTCAGTGTGCTTGTATGTTTAAACTTTTAAGTGCCTGCCTCCTCTTAAAAACGAAAAATGGCTGCCAGCCCTCCCTCGGTGGGTTGGGTAAGCTTCTAGACTCGAAATGCACTCACTTAGAGTAACAACGCCTCAAACCGATGTCGTTTCTACACCCAACAATATAGGAACGCGGCCGGAGGTGAGGAAGAGAAGAGGGTTTGGAGCCCAGCCCAACAGCCCACTCAATCAAATTCTATTTTTCTTCCTATTATACAGGCACAAATTACTTATTGGGCTTACAACTTGATGAAAACACCGGATCCAAGTTTTGCATGGATGAATTCAGAAATCTAATTAAATGAAAAGGACAAAAAAAATATATCCTCATTTTTTAGAAAACAAGATTTTGTTTGTAGGAATTAAAAAAGAAACTAAAAGTGTCAGTAATATGAAATATTTCCTGTGTTCGACACTGCGCGGTAACTCTTCTTTTTTATATGCTAATGTCAAAAAAAAATGCTGAAAAACACATTATTTTAATTCATTTTAAATCAAAAAACAATTTTTAAAAAGATTTGCTTTCATTATTCCTTATTATACAAATTTTGGATTTTTTTCAACAGATTTTTTTTCTTATTCTTATTTCAAAAGCTCAAAATATACATATACTCCCCGCTACAGCCCTCCTCTGCAACAGAGAAGGTCCAGCCTTCGGGGCTGTCAAATGGCCTGAAAACAATTTCAGGCGTCTCACCACCACCACGACGCTTCCCCCCACGAAAGAAATGCAAAAGCATCGTAGCCTTCATATCTCCCTCCAAATCACGCCTCACTCTCAGTTGACTTGATGCATCTCTACCGTAATAGATACACAGCATGCTATATAACGCTGATCGCTGCATTTCCCAAATTGAAAGCATGAAACTCGACTGGCATCCACCTATCTATCCCTTCCCTAAGTGGTCTCTGATACGAGTTTTTATTTTTTATTTTTTGAGACAAAAAAGAATTTTACATACGTACCAAGTTGAATACAACCCATCTTCAAACTGCTGTGTGTGAGAAGTTCTAAGCAGAAGAATACAGTTGGATGGAAGAGGCTGAGATTTCGTAAAAGCCACCTCGATCTTCACTTCATGGCTACATCGGGTTAACTTCCCCAATCAACACGGTTTCTCTTTCCTTTAAAATGAGTTTCTAATTACAAAATAGAGTAAGCTGAGAGACTAGTATGACAAGAAATAAGCACTAATGCACTTGCAATTACAACTCAAGCTCATCATTGCATACAACAGATTGTACACAGGATTCAAGGAGTTCAGAATGCTATTCCCAGGCTTGACGTCTCAAAAAATGTAGACCTCTTTTCTTTCCTTTCCTTCTTTCACCAAACTGCAACAGCCAAAAAGAGTGAAAATCCTGTTTTAACTCAACAGAGTTGTTCTTTCATACATTATCTTATTGTGAAAGAACAGCTTTGAATGAAGCGTCCACAGAATCAGGCAACCCTTCGAACGGAAAGAGCATACGACAGCTAATGAGTTGCACTACCACATTTCTCAAAAAAACCCTTTCATCACCCCAACCCCAACACTCTCACATTCTTATAAACCCCAATGCTACATATACCAGAATGCATAATTTGTAATGTAGCTTGCATTATATATTGCATAGATAGATATACATGGCACATACAAGTCACAGAATTCCATGAAATTCACAAAGAAGAAGAGGGCAGAAAAGAAAGGTACAAGAACCATACCTGTTTGATAAATAATCTCAACGTGAGAACAATTGTATCTCTTGCGCTGCAAAAAAGAGTGCATGAAAGGTTAAGCATCTGAATAGGACAGGAACAGCAGCAAAATTTGGAATTAGCAAACTATATAGTGTTGCAGCAAGTAGGAAGGAGGCGTACGGGATAAAGGATCAATGGAATCTAAAAACAAAGGAAAAGAAAAATCAAAAACCTTTAGAGACTGCTCAAAAGCCAAATGTAACCTCATGATCAGGGACAAACTTGGCCAGTGTCAAGGATCAACAGTAGGCTAGCAAATTATGGCACTTCCAACTCAAAACAATCCTAAGGTTTACCAATTGCTTGGGCAGCCAAAGCTAAGTTCATGGTTTAAGTCTTGAGAACAACCAGTTTTATACCTTGCTCCAACAAAGCCATGGATTAAAACCAGTTTCATGTCATGCCTTGACAGAACCATGAGTCGTGCATGATTGTAATTTCTTTTAATATTCAACCTGTTCTTTTCCATTCCATTTTCAACATTATAATGCATTAACTTTCTTGAAGCAACACTTCAAATAAATAAAAAGAAAAAACTTCTTTAGAAGCCACTAGCCATCAAACATAACCAAACCAACTCTACAAAAAGTACAAGTGGATACAAATATAGCTGTTTGAGACTTTAATCTCCCTTTCATATCATATGTAATCTTACTGATGCATTCAGATCCAGACAGAGAAAACTTAGATTCCCTTTTCCATTAAATGACAGATTTTGAGGTACTCCCAAGAGTTCTGTTCCCATCAATTACTTTTTCTAGGGGGGGGGGAGAAAGAGGATATATGCTTTCATTTAAAATAAATTAATGACATGAAAATTATCATAACCATCCACATAATCACGACAAATCAAAATACTTGAACCTTTAGCAATCCAGTTCTGTAATTTTGTTTTATTCTCTATATTATGCACCATATTCATAATTATATGGAAGATAAACGTAGATCTTATTTCTTTTACTTTTTGACCATGGTGGAGGAACAGGAAGAAAACCCAAGGACAATAAAAATTCCAACTTACTAGACAATATCTGTTGACCTGTCATCTGCTTGTAAGAGATACTGATGGCCAGTAGAATCAGTTAATATAAATTCTAAAGCATGTCCGTAGGGAATTGTAACCTATAGAGGGAGAAAAAAGAGAAGATTATGAGAATAACATAATAAGACATCAACCACCTTTGTGATTTTGGAAGATAAACAATTGGCAAAAGGATGGTAATCTTCAATGACTGAGAGCATGAACCCAGCACCATTAAACTTGCAAGACTCACAAGATGATCACAAACACAGGGAGCCTTTGTGCAGACTTAAATTCCATTTAAATGAAAAATCTTGGTATTATCATCATATCAGGTTCAACAAGTGCAAGTCAATTAATCATAACTACAATAATTGAAACTAGCTATTGCCATTGCTGTGTTTTGCCACTTTCCTCCAGAAAGTGTGTGCATATACTGCAAGATATAAGTGTCCATGCACATGCACTATGCATTAATCGATCTTCATCCATGTAATTTCTTGACGAGAAATTTGCTGGATAAAGATCAACAAAAAAGTGTGTAGAAAGGTCCATGGCATACCGCATTAGATTGCAAGGCCTTTCATACAAATTAAGAGGACGAGAGGAGCTTACACTTATGGTTGGTGAAAACTTCTCAGTGACAACCACACCCCCAGTAGATTCACTCTTTATACTGTAGCCATCCCTCTTAATGGCCAAAGTAGCTGGTTCCCATATATCAGTAAATCCAGTCTGTAATATCAAACACCAAATTACTATCCATCCTGTTTAAAATATGTATAAGAGGTCTTCGGTAAGACCTTGATAACAAATGTGAGAACAAAATTTGTGTATAGATTCATACCGTAAGGCCTACTTTATACGAAACATGGCCACTATAAACAGTCTTCTGTATGTGTTCATGCATCTCAGGATCTGTGACCAGGAAAGTGACAATTTGTAACATTTATCCTATGGTGAGCAACTTGACCAGAAAAAATAAATTAAGGTATCAAAATGCGAAGGAACTGTAAAGGGAACTGCAACAATTCAATGATATAAAAATATTAAAGACTAACTGTGGCCCTTAGTATAGGCTTCCAAAATCCATAAAGGAGTTGTCAGCTTGGAGCGGCCAATTTTTATGCCACCTGCAAACAGTATTAGGAAGACTTCTGTTCCTAACTTGTAAATGAGGGAAAGGTAGTTTCTAAACTGTTGCTAGCAACATAGGTGACAAATAAAGAGCTTGTATCCGTTGACCATAGGCAACCAAAGTTAAAAGAAGAAAAAGATTGGATAGGGAAGAAAAATCAAGTAGAAAAAAGATCCACATTGAATAGGGAGGGTGCAAGGATGCTTTTATAACTAATGTGAGGATCATAACAAGGGGAGAACAAGAGGACAACTTGAGTAAGCAATGTTTTTATGATGTAACAAGGGACATCCCATCAAAAAAAAAAAAAGGAAGAATAAAATAATAGAAAGTACAAAAATCCATAGAAACTGCGTGTTATAGCATAATTACTAACCATATATGATCTTTTTGTGCTCATTTGCAAAGACCTTTACAAGCTCCCCCTGGAGACATTAAGAAATAAAAAAAAGGTTATCTCACTCACAATTTATATGACAACTAAGATATGTAGCGATGACAATTGTAATCACTCAAATTAACATTTTTATCAGTACCACCCAAGAAGCGCTTCTTCTTGACCACAAAACTATCAACAAGCTAAACAAGGATAGTTATTATGCTTGTGTGCATGCATGTGCACATTCAAAGATTATGTATCTTTTGTGAATGGGCTCAAACAAAACCTCCAATTTGTATGCAGATCTAATCACCTGATTCAATATTATTCTGAACATCTTGAATATATATATATATATGCTCCAATTACTTGGACTTAGAAAAGACACGTGAAAGGATTTTCGAGTTCTTTACCCATGCGGACATGAATAAACTCAGATGCCAATATGCAACCTGATGCAATCCCTCTCAAGAGCGCATGCACACGCCCACACACTCAAAAGCAGATGTAGCTCAATTCAATTCAAATGCATAGTCAATAGACTAATGTACAGTGTGGAGAAAAGTAAAACAAAAAAAAGGCCTACATAACAGCAGGTATGCAGCAGAACATCAAGAGACACTTAGCAAACCTATTCCTTTACATTACCAACCTATCACAGTTGTAAAACCTATTGCACATGGAAAGGAAGCCTATCTCACAGAGACAACCTCCCGTCTTGCTTTCTTTGTTTTTAATCTTAAATCAACTTCTGACAATTTTTTACCAAAATTCTTGTTAAATTCCGATGCTTTGTTCTTCAAGCATCAAGATCCAAGCAAGCTATACCAGCAACTGTCACAAAGAAGTATATTGGCCCAGCCAGCAAAGGGCATAAGCCAAATCAATAATTAAAACCTGTATTAAAACAAGAGAACCAGTACGACCATACAGCCCTAAAACTGATGCAGAATGAGCTCAAAGCATGTTAGGACGCTAACATGAGAACGGGAAATTGTGGAGGTGTATATCTGACAGCCTATTAGGTTGTTTTGAATTTTTTACCAAGCTCTGCCAAATGTTGGTCTTCAATGGCCAAGGAGCTAAAGTTTAGTTTTCCAGCAATAAGAGGAAGCAGATAGCAGAATTGAATAAGATAAAGGAGATAAAGAAGAGAAGGCGCTAGAAAATCCATCAATAAGAGAAAGGAGATGGAGATAGAAAACATGAGAGATCCAAGATGGGGAAAGAGAAATAGAAGCAGCAGTTGGCATTTTCTAAGTTGTACATCTACATCTGCAAAGGAAAGGGAAAATCTCATATAGGAAGTTCTACAAAGACTGAGGATCTTAACCTCTTCCTGATCATCCTGTACAGCTGAGAGTCTAAACTCAGCATGTGCTTGGTATTTTCCACTCTAAGCAGCAACCCTTGCATGTGAATTAAGAAGAAGCCTAAACTATATATCCCAGGAGATGAGGTAAAATTAACTATAAGATCTAAAAAAGAACAAAAAATGAAAATAAATAAATATATATATATATATACACCTTATCAAATTTAATCAGACTGTTGGTGGTGCAGGACGAATGAAAGCTTTTCAAATTATTTGCTTAAGAAATTTTGAGATTATTTTATTTCATTTAGAATATATTTCATAAATCTAGCTATATTCAGTATGAGTTAGAAGTTTTATTTTGTTCAAGACTCTATTCTATTTCCAATCTTACTTCAGGATTTCATTAGGTTTTTAGTGTGTGTATAAGAGCACTAATCTAATGCTAAAGAGGTTGAATTTAGTTTGATAAATGTGAAGCCTTTGTTTTTTTGCTATGGTATTCTTCTATTTCTTTCCCTTTCTTCTATCCTCTCCTAAATCTTATCTCTGTCCTGGTTCTACATCACCCAGCTTGTCATAGGAACTTGGAAACCCAAAAAGAAAACCAGACAAGAAAAAGACACAACCACACATGAAGAACCAACTATTGCAAGCACATGAGAAACACCAGCCCAAACTGATAACTTATACCTTGCGCTTCCTGTCATCCAGAGGCTGGACTTCTATAGCAAGGTAGGTTTCAACATCATCAGCAGTAACTAGATAGTTTGGTTGTTTTGCTCCTGCAACCAGAAACTCATTAAGAAACAGCCTTGAGGTAGAGGAAAAAAAAGAAGAACGAAAAAGAGAGTATACCTTCAATGTAATGAACAGATCCATCTTCCAAATGTCGTACCCACTACCAATGAAGAAAGAGGAGATTGTGAGGAACATTAACATTCTACCCAGATGCTTCCACATAAAGTTCAAGAAACTGCAACCAAAAGCGCTAATGGATGGAGAATTTAAGTGAAAGAATCACACCTCAAAATTACAACTGGTTGTTCCATTGATGGAGTATCCGCTTGCCTGGAGTTCTCTTCCTGGAAGTGCTTCGCCTGAAATTTGGAGGCCCTCTATTGCTGGTAATGGATCATCATCTGCAGCTGCATATCATAATACATCCAATGGGAATGTTCAACAACAATACTTAACTAAAAAATTTCTTGGAGAAGAATGTCTCGAGCTTCCAACAACACTACAGTCTCACCCTCAGAAAAGGAAGAAGGAGGTTCTTCGAGAACTGGAGGCAGGTAAGGAGAATATGAGGAGCCAGGATCATCCAATGTATTTGAGTATAGAGGGTTTCCTGATCCCCAATTAGCTGGAGGTTCTCTCTCGTTCAGTTGTCCCTCTGCTTCAGGATCATCTATCTCACTGTTGCTGACAGGGTCGCGAAACATGACTTGTTTATTGGTTGTTTCTTCACCATAATGAATAGCCTGTGCATCGACCCTGGAAACTGTAAAATGTGTCGGAGTATCATGAGCTGCTGAATTCCTGGTAAAAAGCAAATGTCACCGGATCAAGACCAGCTTGTATAAGCAGTAATCGTTCCATGTATAACACAATTTTTATAATGAGAAATTAACAAGAAAATTCACAAGAAATCCCTCAAAGAAACAGGAAAAGCCTGTACAAATCTGAATAAATGAAGAAAAATAAGTTCGCTGCCAGAGGCAAGAAGGGGAAAGGGAAAGATGAAGACAAGTATGCATGATTGAGATAAATGGATTGCAAAAGTTGATCTAAAGAATTTCTATATATACACGGCTTACACTGTTAGGGATTTGCATGATGCAGCAGCCAAATTATAAGAATTCTATTGCTAAGAGAGTCTAATTTTTGGTGAGGCGAAAGGTTGTACAACCTTTGAATTTTACTTAAAATGGTGGAGTACAACAAAGTCAGAAGAATGAATTCAATCAGAAGGAAATATGAGGTCTCCAATGCTACCAAATATTCTTTGGCTGTTTACTACCTAGACATCAACCCTGACCAAGCATGGGTCTCTTGTGTGGATCCACAAGTTCAGTACAGTTTGTTTCCAAGGTTTCTCAAGTATATCAGAGGAAGTATTTTTAAACAAAATCAGTTTACTAGCCTTTGTTGGCTCAAGTTGCAGAGCTTTTAAGGATTTTCATATGGAACACATCTTGAAAATAAGAAGCATAAAAAGAAGAAATTTTATGAAGGAATAAGAAGAATAATGAAACATGAAAGATGAATTAAAGTTTAGGCAAAGCTCATAGCACACAATCATTCTCTCTTTTCGATGATCAGAAGCTAGCAAGTGCTTTTGTTTTAAAAAAGAAAAGTTGATGATGCTATTGTAAAAAGCACAATATTTTCCAATGAAGGAATGGAGATTTCATTATTTAGAAAAAAAAATAAATCATAAAAATGACCAATTGATGCAAGAATTTAATGAAAACAGAACCCACCGACAAATGCAGAGTGTACATTCAGTTCACAGTAGCAGTCTCCATTGACCAGGCTCACCTGCTAGCAAGAGGTGAATACCTCCCTGCATTATCAAGATCCAGATTTTTTGCAGCACCTCCAGCCAAACCACTCTGATGGTGACTTAATGAATCCCAATCTGCTGCTGTCTGAGTATCAGAAGAAGTCATAGGTATCTTTCCATGGGAATATGATGGCTGTGGCACCAATTCAAGTCCACTTTTGCTCTGACATGTAAAACACATGAGCATTTAAAGAAATAATTTTGAAATGCTAGATGAAATTCCAGCAAGATATAAACATACCAAAGCAGCATGAGAAGGTGACTGTGGAGCAAAATTTGAGTGGTTCACATCTGAACGCCAAGGTGCCAATTGATACTGGGACTCCTTGAGCTTTGACTGGGACAGAAGGAAAGAAGATAATCAACACCCATTCATTCATTATGGAAATAATAAGCTGAGGAGCAAAAGATCTCAAACTCCCATAACTTAAGTTAACTTGCTAATTACAGATCACATAAGATGAATAATCTTGAACTAGCTATAACAACCTCTGGTCTGCATAACATACCTCAGTACGAATAAGCTTCTCCTGGAGATGTCTGAACAGCACCTACACAATAAAACTTCAGCTGGTAAACAACAAACAAGTGATTTTATAGCATGCATAAATGAAACAACAAGAGAGAAAAGGCAGGTGTTTAAGGTCAGCTTCAGAAATGCTTCAAAGTGATGTCACAGTTCAAAAGTTTTTTCCTGTGTGCTTTATCACCTGATCTTCTCATACGAAATAATAAAAAACAGCACCTACCATGACACATCATCGCTATCCCTGGATAGTCTCTCCATTATGTGCTTCTCCAACAAGAAAATGTTTTTCAGGGAGAAACGACATAAGGAACGAAAGGGATATTGGAAGAGAATAAGTCAAGATACTGACAAGGTCTTTCAAGTTCTCCTTTCAAAAGGAAGCTCCAGTCATATCAATCGATAGCCAGAAATATTCAAGCATCTGTATCTATACTTTTAAGAACAGAATTACAGCACATCCCTATGAAACAGCACATCTTGTATGGTAGCCATCTCTAAAAATCAAAAGAAATAAAGAAAAGAGAGCTGTGCATATTGTGATGCATTATCTTGGATTAGCAAGTAAAAAAAATTAATTAAAAGAGGAGTTTGCTAGCTAAAGAAGTTGTTTCAGCCCAGATGTGATCAGATCAGTTTATTTAATTAGACTCCTAAAACATGATGCATGTGAGTGAGCCATAGTTAGAACCTTGTCTGGTTGGAGGTCAATGCCCACTAGCAAACTTTAGTCCAAGAATAAACTTATGTCTGTCATTCTGGAGCATAAATCGCTTAAAGTGGAAAGCTTGCTCAATCCAGAATCTCCGAAAGGAGACATGATGGGAAAAAAAAATAGGGTTCTGTGTGCAAAAAATACTCAATATACCATTACAAAGCATTTGGCACTGACCTTAACATTGCTAACAATAGACTGAGCATCAAGAACTGGTGGCTGCAAAAAATACTCTGCGAGAAGAGGCAGCAATGACGATACAAATGCGGATCTTTCTTGCTGTGCAGCCTAAAGAATCAAAGGATTAAGTCAAATTCTCTGGTTTAAAGTTGGATAAAACAGTGAAAATATCCAAGAAAGAAATAGAAAACATAAAATCAGCCCCAAAACAATGAAATAAAAAAGAAGAGACCTACTTGCAATTCATATGTCAGACGTATGTTCTCCTCGATTATATCTTGTCTGTATGATAGAGCTTTTGATGCAGCATCAACAAGGTCCTGTTGCTGTTGATCAAAGGCCTGGCAAAATGAAATTCATTTAAAATTTGTGTGAAATACTCTTCAAAAAAACTAGAAGAGAAAGGGATGGGAGGGGGGGGGTTCTTGATCAAAGCAAGGAAGGAAAAAAGGTACACTTGCCAGTCGCATGTAAGCAATGCGCTTTTCCAGAACATACTTTTCATTCCGAATTTGTGCTTCCTATAAACAAAAACCAAATTACTCAAATGAATTTCCATGATGTAATGTGAACATAGAGTGAGCAAATGATGATTAGTTAAGTTAATTCTACCTTGACAGAATAGTCAGCAAGATGTTTCCTTAACTGCATAATCTCTTCTTCATTTTCACGAACCTTGAGAGCAAAATCCCAACAAATATAAAAAGTTTCACAAGTCTAAGAGTTAACAAAGGAAAAGTTTTGCAGAAGCGCATGCAGATACCTGCTTCCAAAGAGTACTCTGGGTGGCAGGATCCCCGTTGTTGGGAACCAGTACACTGGTAGGATCACCAGCAACAGCAGATGATGCTGATTGATGAACCTGCTCGTTCCATTGATCAACAGAATGAGACTTTTCAGTCAAAGGTTCATCTATTTTCTGCCAAACAAAAAAGGCCAAGTGTAAGAGAAACAGTTCTCCATTGTAATGAGAAAGGGTTGAAATCCACAGTAATTACATATTTTTCAAGTTGCTGATTCTTGCTCTGAAGTTCAGACCTCAATAGCGTATTCTCTTCAGCCTGACAACAAAATCATTGGCATTAAAATCCAACATGGTTACTGATTATACACAATAATTGGGTGCAAGGTATAACCAGGGTTTGGCAGATAATTAGATAAACAGGAAATGTTTGAATTGAAAGTAGCTCATTGTAAGAATGGATCTATTGTCGGGGGAGAAAACCTGTTGCCTGATGGTAGCCTCGGCAGCTTCGACTGCTTTCATGACCTGAAACAAGCTGTTGTTGTTGTTGTTGTTGTTGTCGTTTTGGCTGGAGTCATTATTATTATTGAAGGATAATCCAGATAGCTTATCTGCTAATTTCCTTTCGTGACCACCGTTCTCCATCTTCTTCGTCTCCCTCCCAGTCTTCCAATTCCAATCGCGCTCCTCCTCCTCCTCCTCTACTGCTACTAATACCTAATACTGGCGGAGCTCGTATTTCCCAAACCCTAATTTATATTATAAAACACTACTAGAAAAACAAAAAATCGAGAGAGAGAGAAAGAGCGCCTCGATTAGATTTTTCAAGAGTAATTCTTTGTGTGCTTGTAATAATACTAATGATGATGTGCGTGTTAATGAAGGCACCCCAAAATCTACTCCCAGACAGCCACGATGCTCGTCATCATCATGACGCCTTTTTTTATGTCCTTTTCCTGAATTAAAAAAAAAAAAAAAAAACTTCTATTTTTCCAAACTAAACCTTTTGAAATGAAAAATAAATAAATTCTATCTTGACATAATTCTATCTGCGCCCCTATATCTATAGCAAAATAGATAACCTCCATGAGACCAGATCAAGCCGATGGACGACGACGACCATCACCATCACCATGTGTATTAATCTATCTCTTATTATGCCGTTGATGTAATTATATATTAACTTGATATGACTTGATTTATTCTTTTTCCAATAAGAAAACTGACCAAAATGAGATAAAGAGAAGTTCGGGTATATTTAGTAATGTGATAATTTTTATTGTTGTGATTTAAAAATATTAGTTTTATAAAAATTAATTTTAGTTGAGATTTATTTTATAAATTAAATGTTTGGTTAAAATTGTGATTGAAATTAAAATAAAAAATAATTTAATATATTTGGTTAGATTTTGTTTATTTTTGTGTTTCAAAAACGTTTTTTTTTAATTGAATTTTTTTATATTTTATTTAATTCAAATTAATTTTTTTGATGTTTTTAGATTGTTTTAATTTGCTGATATAAAAAATAACTTTAAAAAAATATTATTTTGATTTATTTTGGAGGACAAACACTTTGAAAAACATTCACTATCTACTTTCAAACACCTCCTTTATATGCTTCTCGTATTGAGGTTTAGAAATAAAATTACTTAAAAAACATATATTAATATTGAAGTTAATTTTTTATGACGTTATTAGTTAAATTGAAATGTATTTTAGTTGTTTTTTTTAATTAATTTTTTTAAAAAAAAAAAAAACCATGATCACTCCTTTTTGTTTATTTGTTCAATGCATAAGCTGTTATGGGATAAGACAAACTTATTTGATCTAGTAGGGTCTATGAACCAAATATCGACTTTTTCTTGTTTTTTTAAAAATGTTTGTGGTCTCTTGATTTTTTTTTTTAACTCCAAGATTTTTTTTTTTTTTGCCACGGTGTAGGAAAGGTCACGAGACTAGTCAATTTCTAAAAGAAAAATAAATAGGGATTAAAGTGAATGGATAAACGGTTTTAGCGGCAAGAGATTAAAATAAAATGATGTTTGGAAATGCAGCTGACCATCTGTTTCCAAAAAAAAAAAATTATTTAAAATATGTTTTATATTTTTAACTTTTTGATATATTAATTTTAAAAATAAAAATTTTTAAAATATATATTTTTTAATATATTTCTACATACAAAATATTATTTAAAAAATAATTAATTAACTATAACTATAACTAAAACTGACACTGTAGTGCGAAATACTGTTCGCAAAAAAAAAAAAATAGTTAAGTGTTTCATTGGGCACTGTATGTGCACAATGAAACACTAATATATAAAAGGCGTGGGGAAAGCTACGGTAATTTCCCCACGCATTTTAAAGTATTAGTTAATAGTAAAAATATTATTGTTTGTTTTGTTGATATTATTTTTTTAGTATAATTAATATGAACAGAATTATTATATTTTTTCTTAATATTTTTTTTATACAATTGATAGTATTGGTGTTGAAAATATTATTAGTTTTTCTAGTCTAATTAAGAGTGTTGATCTCAAAACTATTATTATTTGTTTTCTTAATATTTTTTTTGGTATAATTAATATTATATTTTTCTTTAATATATTTTTTAGTATAATTAATTGTATTAATATAAAAAATATTATATTTTTGGAGTTATAAATAATATTATTTTATAATAGTTAATAATATTAATACTAAAAATATTATGATTTGTATTATAAATATTATTACTTTATATTTTATTGTAATTAATATTATTCATAAAATAATTGATGAATTTGAAAGAAAATGTTATATCATTTACTAATTTTACCAAATGCATTGTAATAATAATTTTATCAAATTATATTTAATTTTACACTTATTTTTATTTATAAATTACATATAAATTATTATTTGCAGGATTTAAAAAAAACTTGGATCTTGCATGGTCTAGTCTAAGGTTAGACTTGAACCAGGTTAGACAAGATCTAAAATAACTTTGTGTTGTAGCCACAACAAAACCCAAATATATTTAGAACTTAGTGTAATATGACCGATATAGGCTTCCATCCTCTTTCAAACGGGGTGTGTTTGGTATTGCGGTAACTTTTGTGGTTGTGGTTTGAAAAAAATTGTTTTATAAAAAGTACTTTTAATGGCCGTTTCAGAGTGTGGTTGCGGGTGAACCTCACCCGCAACCACACATGATAGCATTTGGTTAAGGAAAACAAAATGCATCTTGCTGGCGGGACACATTAAAATCAGAGATTGAACCGCAAGTTTTGAGAAGCAACATTTTGGTGCTTCTCGTGGTGGGAAAGGGACTCAACAGTGGAGCATGGCTCCACTGCGCATTGTTCACGTGAACAGTTTTTTTTTTTATTTTTAAATTTCCATAAAAAATTTTAAATTTTTTTTTAAAAAATTGTGTTTTACTCGAAAACTAGTATTTAATATTATTTAATAACACTATATAAATTAGAAGGATATCGCATGATGACGTAACATTTGTGAAATTTGATTGCAATTCCAATTATGTTCTTGTCGAGTCCGGCCCAATTAAAAAAAAATCAGTTTTTATTTTTATTTTTATTGTGTTCTATTCAAAAAATTAGAAGGAGATCGCTTGATGATGCAACAAAAAATTCAGTTTTTGTTGTTGCGCACTTAAGAAACCATGAAAAATATAGTCATTGTTGGATAGATTTCGTATGTGATGACATTGCACATAGTTTAATGGAATAATAAAAAATATTTGATATCAATATTATTTATTTCATGGTGTAATAACAGTAGTTGAATTAATAATATTTAAATTTAAAATCATTAATATTAATATATATTTAATTATTTTATAACCTCAATTTGAAAAGCATTTTTTTAACCGAACACATTAAACTACTTTTTTTTTTCAATCTCAATTTCAACTATAGTTTTAAGCAAACACTCATTTTTTCAAATCAACCTCAACTAAAAGTACTTTTTATAAAATAATTTTTTTCAAACCACAACCACAACAGCTACCGCAATACCAAACACACTGTTGAGGTTGATTTGAAAAAATAGGTGTTTGGTTAAAACTGTGATTGAAATTGAGATTGAAGAAAAAGTAGTTTAATGTGTTTGGTTAAAAAAATGCTTTTCAAATTGAGGTTATAAAATAATTATATATATATTAATATTAATGATTTTTAATTTAAATATTGTAAATTTAACTACTTTTATTACATCATAAAATAAATAATATTGATATCAAATATTTTTTATGATTCCATCAAACTATGTGCAATGTCATCACATACGAAATTTATCAAACAAGAACTATATTTTTCATGGTTTCTTAAGCGCACAACAACAAAAACTGAATCTTTTGTTACGTCATCAAGCGATTTCCTTCTAATTTTTTTGAATAGAACACAATTAAAATTAAAATAAAAAATTAAATTTTTTTTTACTAGGCCGGACCCGGCAATAACATAATTGGAATTGCGATCAAATTTCACAAATGCTACGTCATCATGCGATATCCTTCTAATTTATGTAGTGTTATTAAATAATATTAAGTACTAGTTTTTTGAGTAAAACACAATTTTTTTTTTTTAAAATCAATAATTTCAGCATGTACAAAATTCATTCGACAATAACTATAGTTATCATGATTTATCCAGCGTGCAATAAAATTAAGTAAAATATTATCAGGAATAAAATTGAGATTACAGTACGAACAAATTTAATTTACCTTAAACTAATTTTTAAAAAAACAAAAAAAAATTGTTCATGTTCACATGAACACTACGAGTGTAATTAATTAACTGTACTAGCTTTTCAGGAAAAAAAATAAACTTTGGGCACTGGTTTTTTTTTAAAAAAAAAACTATTCACGTAAAAAATGTGTGTAGTGGAGCATGGCTCCACTGTTGAGGTTGGTTTGTTAACACAAGGAGCCCGTTTGGTAACGTGGTGGCTTCCACGTTTTCTGCGATTTCAAACAATAAGCCGTTTGGTAATTAATAAACGCATATTACTATTCACTGGGTCCCACGTGTAGCTGCGTTTAAAACGCGAGAAAAGAAGAAGCAGCTCCTGCCTGCTTTTTGCGCGTCCAAAGTTATGCTACTGTTGTGAACAGTGGATCACGATCCACTGTTCACAAAACAGTTTTTTTTTTTTTAAATATATTTATTTATTACAGTGAAGGCATGCATCCACTGTTCAGTGAACAGTGGAGCATGCCTCCACTGTTCGCAGAACACTTTTTTTTTTTTTTTTATTTTTTTTTTATTTTTTACACCTATGTAAGTAATTAATTTCACTTGTAATGTTCACGTGAACAATAATTTTTTTTTATTTTTTTTAATTAGTTTAAGGTGAATTAAATTTACTCGTAATGTAATCTTAATTTTATTCTTGATAATATTTTACCTAATTTTGTAGTTCTTGTTGGATGAATTTTGTACGTAATGAAATTGTAGATAGTTTTTTTATTAAAATAATTTTTTTATATATAAAGTGTCATTTATTTCATGATGTAATAGCAATAGTTAAATCCATAATATTTAAATTAAAAACCATTAATATTAATATATATTTTTTAAAATTATTTTATAACCTCAATTTCAAAAGCATTCTTAACCAAAACACATTAAAACTACTTTTTTTTAAATCTCAATTTCAACCACAGTTTTAACCAAACACCTATTTTTTCAAACCAACCTCAACTAAAAGTACTTTTTATAAAACAACTTTTTTTAAACCACAACCGCAACCGCTACCGCAATACCAAACACACTCAAGAAGCATCTAAATACTGCTTTTCAAAACATAAGGTTCAATCTTAAATATTAATGGCCCAATCAATAAAAAAGGTTTTATTTTTTAACCAAAGTTTACCCATAGTCACACTACCAAACGACCAATCAGCATGATGTTAAAAAAAGTTAAAGAAGATAAATAGTAGTGACGGGAGTGAGAGGGGTTGGAAACTGAAAAAATGGAAAATGAAAGGCCCAGCCGGTAATCGTAAGAACGGGCCAGCGAGGTGATTGCTGATCTGCGAATAAGCCCAAGAAAGAAAGACAAGCAAAGGCAGATTACATGTTAGTCCCTACCTCCCTACGTCCGTTTCTTTTCCTTTCCTTTTCTCCTGGCCTTTGTTCTTCACTCTCCGGTGTCTCCAGAGAGGCGAGTATGCAGCGAAGCGATAGGCTGATAGAGCGGAGCTGTCGCAGGAGTGGAGTGGAGAAACTATCCTTTCTTTCCTGTAAATAAAAGGGTACGTTTTCTTCCATTTCCTTTCTTTCTCTGTATTCAATGCAATCCAATTTCTGTTTTCCTTTTTTTACTTTTTTTATCAATTTCTACTACTATTACTATTACTATTATTGAATTTAACTCAATTTCTGCTTTTGTTTGGTTTCGCTCCCATTCCCTTTCATTTCCGTGTCTTATTAAAAATTGGATTATTATTATTATTATTATTATTATATAATTTGCATTCACTCCTCTTTTCTGTGTATTCAATCAATTTGTGCCCTTTTCTCTCTCTTATGTACCGGATGGATGGATGCCTTTTCTGTCTTCACGTTATTATCGTTATTATCACCAATTATTGTTATCTATTCTGTCTGCATGCAGCTGCAGTCTACCAGTGAAGGAGGGGAGTGATTACTATTATCAATAAAAGAAAAAAAATGGGTGATTTTGTTTGGATGGAAGAATATACAGATGGCCCCCCACTGTTTGCTCCCCCTTCAACCTCCAAAAGAAAGGCTCGAACGCCTAGGAAACTGGAATTTACTGGATGGGGCTCCACTCTCCTCATTGAATTCCTTCAATCTATTGGTACAGGTACCACCAATCAGATTTCTCAGTACGATGTTACCGCCATTATCAACAAGTATGTCAAAGACCGCAACCTCCTCCACCCCACCAAAAAGAAGAGGGTTCTTTGCGATGAATGGCTTCTTCCTCTTTTTGGAAGGAAGACCATCAATCGAATCCGAATCTATGACCTCCTCGAACCCCATTTTGCTGAAAACAAAGTTGGTTCTGATGATGATTTCTTCGATACTACGGATGATGACGAGGATAATAATGCCTACCAACGCCACAAGTGCTTAGCCTCGGATAGAAAATGCCATTCTAAGAAAAGGGTTTATGAAGCTCCCAAGAGCTGTTTTGCTGCTATTGTTCCTGATAACATTAAGCTTGTTTATTTGAAGAGGCTTTTGGTTCAGGATCTTGCCAAGAACAACCCCGAAACATTTCAAAGCAAAATTGTTGGAAGCTTTGTGAGAATCAAGTCTGATCCTAATGATTACCTCCAGAAAAACTCTCACATGCTCGTGCAGGTCACTGGTTGGTTGCTTACTGTTATTTGCATTCTTTGCTTATGCTATAAAACATACTTTTTTATCAACCCCTCTGAGCTTCTTTTTGCTAATTCACTTTGATATCATTATTATTTCTTTTATTCCACCGATGCTGGTATATTTGGATTACACGTGTTAATTATTTTTGTTGGAAGGGAAACATTTGTTAGGAATTGTTGATCTCTACTATCGATGATTAACTTTTGGTGTTTGTGTTATCTGTTTTCTAGGTTTAGTGGAGTCTTCCAGAGCTAATGGTATTGACACTGAAATGCTTCTTGAAGTTTCAAATTATATGAAAGATGTCCGCATATCTATGCTTTCAGATGATAACTTTTCTAAGGTAAGCGACACATTTTGCTTGCTCTTTCTAAGTACTGCTCAGTTTTCACATTGTACTGGCTCTGATACCTAGCTAGATATGGTACTGTCTTCTCTTATTGTTGAATGCTTATTGGCACCATATTTTCGTTGAAGTTTTGCAGATGCTTACAAGTCTTAAAAACTCAGCTGATATCAAGTAACCAATTATATTCTGTTCTAGGAATCAATACTTTTTTAATAAATTAGACCATGGTTCTGTGTTCTTTTTAGTTAGAGTTTCACTTTTAATATGAGGTCTTGTGAGGGGGTCTTGAGAAATGGGCTTGAATGTATCGATAAGAAGTTGGAGACTGATGCAGTTGCCGTATATGGTGTGGATAACAGTGTCCACATTTTTGTTGTGTAGCTGCAGATAAGATTCTGCAAAATGTAAGCTCATAGACAATTACGTCAAGGTGTAGGCATTCACTCCTAGCCTTGTTTCTGTTGGTTGCAGGAAGAATGTGAAGATCTAAATCAGAGAGTAAGAGATGGTTCACTCAAGAGGCCAACTATTGTAAGTTATCTATTCCCTTGCCTAGTTTTGTAGTGTTTCCTCTATAGCTATGGTTATTCTCACTGTGAATTATGTTGAACAATATTTTTGTTTTTTGTATGGATTTCTTCATGCCCTGAGCTTTATATTTGATTGGCAAAGAAATTTCATGGACAGAGAAGAAAAATAATTAAGTAAAATACTAAACTGCATGGGTTTTTCATTGTAGTCTATCCACAGTGAAATGTGTCTAGGGCTACAGTGAAATTACCCCTTTACCTTTCATCCTTTCATTTTTAAAGCTTTACTTGAGGGGTAGGATAGTCTTTGCACACAACTAATTTGTCATTCTTGATTTGTTTGGGGACAACACTGACTTTTTATTTTTTTTAATAACAATTGTATTGCCCTTAGAGAGTAAAAAATCAGAACCTTTAGTCTAGGGTTTGTATGGTAATTTCAATTTTGTCATGAATAATTGAATTACACAAGTACCCTTACTATGCAAATTTGTTAGCCTTGACTTCAGGGGCTTGATTGTCATTTACTAATGGCTTTTTTTTTTTTGTTATTGTTATTTAGTTCTAGGGGCATTTTTTGTTTTTATATAATTTTATGAACAATTGAATTACTCCATTACCCTTGCCATTCAAATTTTTTAGCCTTGGCTTCAAAAGCTTGGTTGTGATTTCAAAAGGCTGTTGACGCGTGCCTAGCACGCGTTAGCCACTCCATTACCTTTGGGAGGCATGTGTTGCTAACGACGGTGGCTGAAATCAAGCTTCCGCCACATCATTTAATGTGTCTTGGCATCCTCCTCTTCTTCTAACGGTGGCACCAATTGGCTTTTTTTTTCTTTCTTTCTTTTCCTTTTCTTCCTTCCTTGGATTGCGTGCCGGCCATGCAAAAAATTATACTAGCCTTCAATTTCTTTTTTATTTTGATTCAGCCATTCTACTCTTAATTGCAATTGTTTTATTTACATTGATTATTTTTAATTGGATTTTATTTTTGATTTCATCACTGGTTGTTTGATTTTGTTAGTTTTTTTTTTATCAAATTTGGTCCCCATTCTTTTAACTACTATTTTTCTAGTTTTCAATCATTTTCTTGATTTATTTGTTTTTCTTTAATTCCATCCTTGGAACATTTCTTTTCATTAAATTTTTATGTCAAGTTTGATGCCAATACTTTTAATTGTTATTTTTTTAATCATTTTCTTAATTGATTTGTTTTTTTCAATTCCATCCCTAAACATTTAAATTTTCCCTTAACATTTAATTTCAGTTGGTTTTTATGTTGAATTTATTTCTAATTCTTTTAATTGTTATTTGTTTTGTTTTGCATTGTTTTTTTATTGACTTTTTTTCCTCAGTTTCATCCCTTAATATTTGTTTGATTAAGAATTTTGCTTCTTTGTTTTTTCAGGTTTGCCTTTAATGGGGTCACCCTAATCTCGTGACCCAGGTCATAGATCTGAAAGATTAGTCCGGGTCACCTTTGGTCTTTTTTTAAAGATTTTTTTTTTTCAAAAATTATTTTTTTTGCTGGTATTTTTCTCCCTTTGTTATTTATGGGGTCATCTCAATTTCATGTCCTAGGTCATATGTTTGATCAATTCACCCGGGTTGGTTGCCGAGCTCACTTGAGGCTTTTTTTTATATCTTTTCTTTTAAATGTTTCCATCATATCAGCAGGTATCCATTCCTTATATTTTTATGATGTGTTCGGCTTTTTGTAATATTTTTTATGGTGTGGGCTTATTCAATCATTTTTGTTTATATTTATCGTTTAAGCCATGAGTTTTTTAGGGTGGATTTATCTTTTATTTATTTAAATAAAAATTTTTAGTAAACATAATCGGGTAAATATCTCATCTTTATAGTTTTTTTTCTTGGTTATTGTTAACGATTTTTTTTATTTACATAAATGGTTATCGATTTATTTAGTTAGATGATTGCATAGGCTTTTCAAATGACACTTTTAATTTTTCATGTAAAAAAACACATTGGAGCAACTTGCTTACTTGGTTTTTGTTTTTCAAAAATTATAACCTGCATGCCAAATTCATGATTTTAATGGTTTTTTTAGTTTTTCCATTTTTTTTTTCTTTACACTTTTTTTTTGGAAAAAAATATTATTTTTTTTATTCATTACACGTGGCCTATTTATACCTTTCCTTTTGTTCATTTTTCTTATTCTTTTATAATTTTTTTTAATGTTTTTTTCTTAACACCTTTTGTTTTTGGAAATTTATTCTACATGGACTAAGGAAATGGTGTTTCCATGTAGCAATTGCAACATTGCTTCATTTTTCGGTTGTGTTAAAAAAAAGCTTGAGATCTTATATATTTTTATTAATGCATATGATTTTTATTATATTTTATTATATGTAAGCATCAACTTTGTGATTCACGGTTATATTTTTTACTTGATGTAAAAAAACGTGTAAATAACACCTATACATTAATTTTTTTTCGTTGGAAAAAAAATTATTCGACCTGCAACTAGACAAGTTGAATAAACGCGTTAACACTTTGTTTTTTGCATTTATTGACACAAATAGTTCTCGTAGGCCTTTTGATTTATAATTATAATTTTTTTAAAAAAATAAATTTGAAGAGCTTGCATATTTATTTTTTGTTTTTTGCCAAAAAAACATTTACCCGACCCGTGGCGAGGCACGGTTCACAATACTAGTAACCACTATTCTCTGTGCACGAAGAAAGTCTATGACATGGCTTCATATAGGATTGCTGGTATGTTGCGCTGTTTGCTTAGACATCTGTCTCTCTTGATTTATATATTAGTATATTTACGTACCTGAAAACAAGATGTGTCTTGCTTGCCCTGGTAATTGAGTTGTCTGTTTTAAGGTTCCCCATCCCTCAATCTTTTGTTAATGTACCTTTTAAACTTCATACAGGTAGAGCTTGAAGAGAAGGCTCAAGTTTTGCATGAAGATATAACAAAGCATGTAGGTACTTGACTAAAGGAAAACTTAACCATGAACAAAATGGTTGGTTATCCCTTTTTCTTGTTTCTGTTCTCTCATAGTTCATATTTGCTTATAGGTTTTTGAATGTTTCCGTACTGATTTGCTAGTGAGATTGATGTGTCAGGAACCCTATATAAAGTACAAATATTCTTGATGTTCAATATGAAAAACTTAGAGTGCATTCATAAAGATGTGGACAATGTGCATTTGCATTTTAAATGAAAATGATAAACCAGGCATGAACCTCTGAACTATAATTTCATCAAAATGTTGTTGTATGCAAGCTTGTAGGGGATTGTAATGCTAATTGACCATGATCTTGCAATTTTATCCATTGTAGTATAGAAGAAAAAAAAGATGTGTAGATACTGCGGGAAAAAGAGGGCCTTAAATATGCATTGCAAAATTGATATTTATACTTTTGAAGTATTGAATTATAAAGATTAGCAAGTTTATTTTGATAACGAAAAATCTCAAGCACTTTATTTTGCCCCTTGATGCAATGCATCTCAAGTTTGGTTGCGCTATAGAAGTGAATTACTTCACTAGTAAGTAGAGAATCCAACTCACAAATCTATCATCTCAAATGTGGTTAATTGGGAAAGTTGTAATAAACTTTTGAAACACCTAGTGAAACACCCAGTCTCAACTTTTTTATCGTTGTGCCATTCCTTAATGCCTATTTCTTGTCACAGTTTTTGTGCTGAATGCCATGCAAAATGACAACAGGGACAATCATTACATTGATGGTATTGTAAGATAAATAGTTCTTAATTCTTTCTTTATTTTGACAGAGCAAGAAGTAAGAAATCGCCAAATGTTTCGAAGATGGTGGCTTGAATTGTTTATTACGTTATTGTTGTTTTGAGGTTTTTAGATATGCTATTAACATTTATAAATGTTTTTTTTTCATTGAACAAGGAATCCTGATGGAACATGTCATTTTTTATTGATTCGTTGTGTCTATTGCCAATCATCATACATGCTTTATGAAAACCTGCTTAGACTTTAAATGTTGGCGTGGAAGAAGCCATTCTTCACTAGTTCATTAGGTTTCTCTTTAATGTGCTTTGGCTTGCTAAATTGCTAAATGTAATTATCTTATATGCGCTGTGACAGAAAGCCACTTCAAATACTGGTTCCAGCATCTATACAGAGGATCATGCATGTTCCTCATGATTTGTTTAAGGTTTGATTCTTCAATTTTTTAGCCACTAAATGTGGATTTGTTTCAGTGGCTTCGTGGAGAACTTGCTTTTCTTCAAAAGCTCATTGATCGGGCAAATGAAAAGGGTTGGCGTAGAGAATATCCTTTCTTGGTATTACTATTCCCTCTGGTATCACTATGAAGTCAACATATAATGAATTATATATTAAGTTTCCTAGACTAAAATAATCCAGTCTAAACTCTATTATAAATATAACAAGACACTGATTATCAGCCAGAAACACTGTACTTAAGGACAAAGATCAATCCAATTGAGCTTATCAAATAACTTGTGATTCTCTATGATTAGTGGTAGCAAAATTGCTCAATAATTGCATGGCTCTGGCTGGTGCCCACTAGTGTTGGTTGAGACTGGTATGCTTTGCTTCCTAAAAGCTGTAGACTACTAGTCATATTTTTTCATGTAATTAAACATGGATGAGATGGATAACTATCACTATTTCCTTGAGGAAATTCAAATAATAGGAATTGTTGTATGCATGCCATCATTCTTCTTGTTTGGTATTATGAAGAAACTTGTCACAATTTGATTTCAAGACCAAAAAGCTGAGATTCAATCAGAGTGTAATAATGGAAAAGGGAGTGTGTAGAGGCTGCTCAAAATGAAAATTGCTCAATTATTGCATGGCTCTGGCTGGTGCCCACCGATGTTGGTTAAGACTAGCAAGCTTTGCTTCTTAAAAGCTGTAGGCTACTAGTCACATTTTTTCAGGTAATAAATTGTGGATGAGTTGGATAACTATCACAATTTCCTTGAGGAAATTCAAATCATATGAATCATTGTATGCATGTCATAGTTCTTCTTTTTTTGGTATTATGAAGAAACTAGTCACAATTTGATTTCAAAGCCAAAAAGTTGAGGGTCAATCAGAGCATAATAATGGAAAAGGTAGTGTGTTGAGGCTGCTCAAAATGAAAAAGGATATGAGATCATAAATGACACATAGATGTGTCTTTGAAGGTCCGTGCTAAGCACTATGAAACTTTCTAGAAGTAAATTTTAATTTGATGGCGTACATCCTATCCATATGGGTAGAATAATTATCCATATGACTGATAAGCGATTTAGGTTCTCTCAGAAAGTCAAAGTTTAGGGTCTAATTTATACTAAATTTTGATTCCATTCCCACTAGATAGGCTGTCCATACTTCGAACTGAGCATAAAATAGACGCGTAGAAAAACTTTTTTTCATGTAAATTTCTTTTCTTTTTATATATATAAAGCTTTTTTTTTAACTCTAGGAACCATTTTACACTCAAACAAGTAGTCAAAGTTTACCCTTTCCTTCTTTTTTGCCTTCTATGATAAACTATATCACCAAAGGACTTGGTTTGTAGAAATGCACCACCCCATGCTCATCTTTTCATCTGCTCCTGCATTGCACTTCCTCTTGCTTTGTCTACCTGCTGCAGCATTATATTTTGAATCCTTAACTCGCTTGAGCTTTTACACTGTTTGATTACTTGGAAAGAAAGAAGCTGCTAGAGACTCCTGATGAACAGACACGGCTATTGCTTGACATTCCAAAAGTCATAGCCGATGAAATAGAAGATGAGCCTGCACCAGAGGATTTTCCAGTGAATATAAAACAAGGAAATGATGGTTCACCAAAGTCATCTCTGGATGGAGTTTTGGAAATTCCCAATTTTGATGTAGCTTCAAATGAAACTTCGACTTTGATTTCTTTCAGCAAGAATTCTGCAGGTATGTTAGTAACATTCAGTTTTTCTTTCCAGTGATGTTGCACTCCTAGAAGGTGAATTTTTTTTGTTTCTACTCAAATGGGTGCATATTTACAACATGCAACTGCATGCGTGTGCATGCATCTATTTGGTCTGGTATTTACAACTGGGGGAATGGAGCATTGTTGTCTTTGATTATGAAAGCATTGGGGGTATTTCCTTTTTCAGATGAAAGAAGAAATTTTTATTAGAAAGATGGAAAAGGAATAATAAATAAATGTAGAATAAGACATCCTTTCAAGTAGGAAAAAGAAACAACAATCGAGTCCTAAATAATAAGGCATACCAACCCCATTGGTGATCTACTGTTGAAGTGCTGCCAATTTGTCAGATAGGAATGGGAAACCACAAAATATATCCATAATCTCTGAAAAACCACGTGAAGATTTAGATTGTATCTTGATTTTCATGGCTGCAGTGATTCACATGTGGGTTCGGACAATTCTGGATCATTTATAAGCAATTTGCAAATTACTTATCATATTGCAAAATGCCTTGCACGATCCTTCCATACTGTGGGTTTTGAAATCAAAGTTAGTGCTGAAGATGTGAGCAAGCCAAGCTTGGAAATAAGTAGGTCTAATATTTAAATACTAGGAAGCTTGTGGTACAGTACATGGCATGGTAAGCTTGTAGGAAATTTAATACCTCTTAAGTTACTGTCTCTTCTATACAGGGTGATTGGTCAGCTATATGGTGAACCCTGTGTTTACAGGATAACCTATCAGGGAGTTGTTGCTGTGTGTATCCTTAGAACATCCATAGTATAAAAAACTTTGCATGTGAGTATGGGTGGCTGTGTTAACCTATATATATTCATACAGGTCTTAATATCATCATTTGAAGTATTCAGAACATCAATTTTGGAAAACACTGATCCATTGGATGCACATTTGGCATGCATAAAGTTAAAGATGTCCCCTCTTGTACTGTAGAACTGAGGCAGAATTAACTTGCCCATTCATCTCCTGATACCAAGCAGAGTCTATGGAAGGTTCCTTTGCAGTAAATGTTAAATATTCTATTTTTTTTCCTGAGATCAGCCAGCATCCAAAATAAATGTGTCAAAATGAGTTGTAATGTTGGATTCCTTGTATAAAGCCTCCAGCATTGGTGTGAGGCATAACTCCTTCATTTTTATTAAACAATCTGAAATTATTTTCTTTCTTTCTGCAGGAAACCAAGCTGTCCTGGCAACACCAAAACAGAGCAACAGAATTGGTAAATTATACTCTTTCATATATTTTATTCCCTCCTCTTTGTAATACAATTATTTGGAATTGGGATATCTTTTTGTTTTTTCTTTGTTGTTTGAGAATTTGGAATCAGGATATCTAGATCAGAGGGGAGGCAACTGGAAATTGTTCGACAAATTATTATGTTCTAGAAGCGCTTGGTCAATATTCTCCTCTAAGTTCCTTACGTGAACATAGATATGTTCATCATTTTACTTGATATATTACAGGCATTCTAGTTACTGTTTTCTATCATAGGGAGTGATGCAATTTTATCACATTTGGTGGAACCGTAATGACAGAAAGTAGTGAGATTTTTTATTAGACTAGGAAAATTTAATTGATTTTTTTAAATTAGACAGGGGGCACTAAAGGATGCTGCATACTGAAATACTTAAACCTAGGCCACTCGCAAGATTGCCTATAAAACAAACAATAAAAATTTAAGAAATCCTGCTTATGCTAGTTTTATATAGTCTCAACTCTTAACCCTCATATCTCTCAACATGTTGGGAAATGATTTTTCGCTGCAAAGGATGCTACATCCCCTTGCCAAACCTCCCTTCCATGCATTTACCCTCCTGCCTCCTATTGGAGGTGTGCATGCCGGCACTTACAGCTTCATCATTTTATGGTTCATCAGGTCTGGTTCACTGTCAGGTTAGTGAATCATTCCGCCAGAAAGTTAGAATCTGTACAATTCGCTTATTTTAGATGTTTTATACCCTGTTCTCTTGGGAAGAAACTATGAACTATGAATTGGTTTAAATTAATTTCTATTCAGAAGGTTTCTCATCCGTGTGAGAATCAGCAGGGTAGTCTTAACCCTCAATTCTTATTGCTCATTGGCATCTCACGATTCTATTTCAGATCATCAGCATTTTGTTGAAGCTCAGCCAAAGCAGTTAACAAACATCATCGGGGAGAGCAACGATGAACCGCTGCCTGTCAACATAGAAGGTAACAAGCACCGTCAATGCTCGATGGACGTGCAGGTGATTGATTTGAGCGACAGTGAAGAAGATGAAGGCCCGAGGCATAGAGATAATGTTCAGATTATTGATTGTGATCCAGGAAGTTTTTTGTGGCATTATTTAGATCCCCAAGGAGATGTACAAGGTCCCTTCTCATTGACATTATTAAAACGTTGGAATGATGCTGACTACTTTCTTCCAGGGTTCAAGGTTTGGAAGACAGGACAGAGCCGGAACGAAGCAGTATTATTGAGTGATGTTCTTCGCAGCATTATTGAGTGATGTTCTTCGCCGGTTATTTCCAGATGTAGAGTCTAATAGTTGATTGTCTATAACTTTTCAAAGCCCCACCCCTGGACAATCCCCCCCTCTGTTTTCCAGCCCTGCAGAGCCGCAACGAAGCACTATGATTTTAGACCTTTTAAGTTCTGTGTTTTTTAACCGAACCATGGTTTTATGTGTTAGGGTTTGTTTCATTTAGCATACTCTCTGCGCTATGCAAAATAATTATTTCAACGATACATTATGGGTTGCTATTATGAAATTCAATTATATGGATTAGTTAAAAATAATAATTAAAAGAATTAACAAAATAAGATAAGTTTTTTATTTTTTATTTGTATTATTCCAGGGGCTTATTTTTCTAAACTTTGTAATGTAATTCAAGAAAGTCGTTAAAAAGGAAGTGGAGAAAATCCTTTTGCATGTTCACAATCTGATTACAGATAGCCTCGATCTGGGTGTTTACGTATGAGAAACTCATTAGAGATGATTTTGACATTTTAATTTTGATTTGATTTTTATTTCATAAATAGATAAGAATGTGTTTTGTGGTTTTTAAATTGTGTTTTTTTTAAAAAAAAAAAATTAATTTTTTTTTAAATTTTAAATTATTTTTATGTGCTATTTTAAAAATAATTTTTTAAAAATAAAAAAAATATTATTTTAATATATTTTAAAAATTACTTTGAAGAACAGTATTTTAATAATTACTTTCAACGACAATAGTTACTATAATCCCATACCATTCCTTTATCTACTCACGAGAAATCACCTAAAAAATATTGAAGTGCCTCGGAAAATAAAGAAACACTAAAAAAAGAAGTGCTAGTATATCGACTTGAAAGCCCAAGCACTCCTGTCCAACTTTTATTAAAACAACATTAATTAAATCATAGCGGGTTGAATTAAGTTTTATTTAGATATAAAGGAAATTTTTAGATGTTATTAATTTATTTTTTTAATATAAATTCTATTTTAAACTATATAAAAATAATTTAATGTAATTTAGTTGATTTTAAAAATAACTTGGACGATCAATAAAAAATTTAGTTTGATTAAAAAAAAAAATTAAAACTACATATTTTTTTTTTTAAATTAAAACAATTAACATATTAAATCAATTCATATCAATTTAGATTAACATGTTAAATTCACTATTTATATCTTATAACTATTCTCAATTAACCAGAAGTTATAGAATGGAATTAAAAATATAACTCAACCAAGAAAATGAGTTAACACAAAATGGGTTATCCCACCAAACGATGTCATGAGATTAAAATAATTTCATACAAAACAAATCAGAATAAGATTATGAAACTCAATTTTTCAGTCAACTTAATGTTGAAGGGTGAAATAAAAAAAAAATGAAGAAAATGACACAAAAAACAATCCAAGTCAACTGACCAAACTCGTGACCCTGGTCATGAGATAAGGATAACCTTATTAAACGCAAATTAAAATAAATTATGAAGATTAATTCTTAATCAACTTAATATCAAACGATGAAAATGAAAAAAAAAAACTAAAAAAAGAACAAAAAAACCCAGTCAACGAGCCCAACTCATGTCTCCCAACTCATGTCTCTAGTTATAAAACAATGATAACCCAATAGAAAACATATAAAAAAAATATTATAAAGTCTAATTTTCAATCAATCTAATATTGAATGATTAAATAAAAAAAATCAAATAAAAAAGATAAAAAATGACCTAAATCAACTCACGTTAATCTAAAAAACTCGGGTCAGATATTAAAAATAACTCCATAGAAAGAAAATAAAAAAAAATAAATTACATTTCATTGGGTTTGAAATTAAAAAATATATATTTAATTTTAGACTAAGTTTGAAATTAAAAAAAAAAAACAATCTTAAAAAAATCTTGGGAATGAAATTAAAAAGGACATTTATATTTCACAATTTATTGTTATAATAAAATGTCAAAATCTTAATATATATTAATAATAATAAATTCAAAAACATAGGATGCAAAAAAATTATAGTATAATAATTTATGACAAAAGATATTTTCTCTTTTCTACATCTCTTTCTCTTAAATTTCAACCACTAAGATTTTTACAAACACGAAATAATTTAGTTGGCTTGGCACACGTGTGTATATTTTGATACGGAATTTTGTGATTATTGTATAATATACGTTCTCTTTAAGAAATGTAACCAAAAGGAAAACTCAACAAGATAAATATATTTGTTTTCAAAATTTATATCATTGGAGTTTTTACAAAAAATTATTTTAATTATGTTTTTGCTTTTTACAAAAAAAAAAACTAATCATCAAAATCCATCTTACATCAACTACTTTTATTAATATTCCATGTAATTTTTATTTATGTTTTTTAAAATTCACCAAATACTTTTTTTTTTAATTATATTTATAATTAGAAAAAGACTTATTTGTCCCTCATTAAAATTGATTAATACAAAAAAAACCATGAAAAAAAATAAAAATGCCCATGGATGTTATTTTTAGTTTTTTTTTTTCCTTTAAAGGGTGATGTAGTAATTTCATGGAGCAATCAAATTGTTAAAAGACTGAAAAGCCTCTAGACTCTAATTTTAAATTATTTGATTTCAAGGGTATTTAAATCATTTCATTGTGCATCTAAAATATAAAAAGACCGATTTGTTTCCGATCAATATGATAATGACAAATATATTATATGAAACAGATCGTTTTACACCGCATCTAATAGATAGTCAAATGATTTGTTTGAGAATGGACAAAACGGTCATTTCACCATTTTAATCCCGGTAACATGTGTCTTGGTGCATAATAAAATGTTGATCCATATACCCATGTAATTATTTTGTTCTTGTAAAAAAAAAAAAAAAAAGGATGTAATAATATTCTTTGAGCCAAGTAGTTAATAACTAAAAAAAAAAACCGTGTGGAAACAATGTGGCTCGAGATTTCATTGTGCTATGGTTTGGGAGTATGATAGCGGTTACGGTTTCAAAGTATTTTTTCCACTTAGAAATACATTAAAATAATGTTTTTAGTTTTTAAAAATGATTTTTAACAACAACACATTAAAAAAATATGAAAACATAAAAAAAATAATTTTAAGCAAAATTGTTTTTTCAAATATTTGGGAAACATGATTTTAAACGTGTTCCCAAACATTGCCTATGGATTGAAACAATAAAATGATGTTCATGCCCTTCCTATAAAAACTCTCAAATCTTGCTATTAAGGGTAAGATTATCTTTTCCACGTAATGATATTGTTCCCTTTAAAAGCAAAAGAATAAATGTCTTTCTTCCAAAATCTTTTTGGTAATTTTCTTTTTTTTTAGTAGTCAAATGATGTTTTTAACCCTGAAAGCAAAAAAAAGGTTACTTTTGTTTAAGGGCATTGTTGTATTTTTACTGTGATTTTTTTGGTTATAATCAATTCCACCAAGAGGCAATTAGATTTTTTAATAATGATATAATTTTATTAAAAATAAAAAGTGGGAGGCATTTTGGAAGCTCTCGTAATCTTCAAATGACACGTGCGATTGCTTTGGGTTATCGAATGATGGATTCTAAGGCGATGTCTGAATCATTTTGGTGGCCCTCATCTCGAGGCCGCATGTGTGGCTGAATTATCTCTAATTTGACATTGATTACCATTTATGTTTTTCTTCTCTCCTCCTCCTCAAATTCCGTGTTGACCCTCCAAAGTCTCAGAGCAACTCTTTAAGTTTTTTCCTTGTTATTTGATAGGTTTTTGTTTAATTTGAAATAATTTATATATTTTTTTTAATTTCATCATCATTTATTTTTTTATTTGTTAGGTTTGGTCCTCGTTCTTTTAATTTCTTATTTTTTTTTTAATTTGAGATAATTTTTAAGATTGAATTTTTTTATGATTTCATCATTATTAAGTTTTTTTTCCTATAAAATTCAATTCTCATTCTTTTGATTGTTATTTTTTTTTAACTGTGGTTGATTTTTTAGATTGATATTTTATTTTTCATTTTTATTTTTCAACATTCAATTTATTGGAATTAAGCTTCTTTATTGTACACTTGTCTAGGATTTTACGGGTTGCAGGTTAAGAAAATTAACTCAGTTTTAGGGGTTCACCTGTTTTTTTATTTATTATTTCTGAAGCATATTTTGATGATTAAATTACCTTAAAAAGCAATTTTTTTAGCTAGCATCCTGTTCACTTGATGCAACTCGCAAGATTTAGCAGTCATACTCAACCTTAACTGTTTAATTTTTTCAAGCTTTTTTTTATTGACTTATTTTATTTTTTATTTCAACCGTTTACATTTGGATTGTTAGGGGTTAAATATTGTTATTTTTTTCAATTTTTTTTAAAAGGTTGGCTTGGCCTCACGTCTCCGCTTGTGAATTTGACATATTAGTTCATGTTTACTCAAAGTGCTTTATTTTATCCTTTTGTTTTCAATTTTGTTGGGTTATCTTATAATTAAGTTTTGTTATTTTGTTTCTTTTGAAAAACATTAATTTTCTTCTTATTGTCATTACTTTTGCTTTTCAAAAAATAAAATAAAAATAAATGATTTTTTTTTTTTTGAGAATTGGTTTAAGACATCACGAATTAAAAGTTTGAGGACTAATAAGGATTGAAATATAAATGTGGGAGTCAATTGGTCAAAAATTTGAAGAATTGATAAGTTTGGGGACTTAATTAAACATTGGATTAGTTCAATTAATGAAATCATGAGCTTAAGTGAATAATTGGTAAGTTTGAGGACTTAATTGAGCTCATAATTACTTTAATTAATGAACTCAAGACCTAATTGTTAAATGTTAGAAGTTCAGGAGCCAAATTGAAAATAGCCATTTTAATTAAGAAAATGATGTTGTCTCAAAAAACTATTCATCACCTTCTTCCTCATGAACCATTTTAGCAGTGAAGGCACCAAAATCGTTTCAATCATGGACCACGTCTCCTAGCTGCTATCCTTCACCCCTACGATGCATGAACGTTTGGCATTCTCTGGTTATAAAAGCGAGAGAAAAGGCCGCACAAAGAGGGGAAATAGAGAGAACAAACAAACAAACAGAAGAATAGCAGAGAGAGCACATGACAAAGAGAACCAGGGAGAGCATAAGACCGAGAACAAAACACACACATGCGTGAAGGAACAAACATAGGGGACAAAATAAAACAACTAACTGAGAGAACAAAAAGAACAAAAAAACCAAGGAGAAAACCAAAGACAACAAAAACAAGAAATAGGGGATAGATGGAGAAGTGCCATAAAACCAAAAATCACACAAGGCAAGACAAAAACAAAGGAGGGAGCATCACCCAAACCATCACCACCTCCAGTCTTCATCCTCCAACAGCGTCTGAAGCTAGTAAGTCCCTCTTCATCTCTTCCCCCGTTTTATAATTTAACTAGATGGCAAGGCCGCGCGCTACCGCGGGCTTATAAAATAAATGTGTTTGATAGTGTTATATTTGTGAACCAACGCTAAATAAATAATAGAATATGAAGGTGTGATAGAGCCTATATTCTATGAGGAAAAAAAAGTTATGTTGGTGATAAAAAACTTAAAGTCTAAATAGAATGAGTTGTAACAATCCACAATATTTTATGAGAAAAGCTACAATGCTTTTCCTATATGATTTAGCTTTTTGCAACGTGATTTAGCTTTTCTGTTAATAATAAAAAAAATACAAAGCTAAATTTTCAACCAGCTCAATATTAAAAAAATAAAATCAATAAAGACAATTTTAGAAAAAATCATAAGAAAACAAAAAAACAAAAAAAATCCCAAGTGGGGAAATACTGTAGCAATCCATAGTGTTTTGTGAGAAAAGATATAGTGCTTTCCCCACATGATTTAACCTTACTTGTAATTATAATATTTAAAAAATAAAATTGATAAATATAATTTTAGAAAAAATATAACAAAAAACAAAATAATATGGAGAAACACTGTAGCAATCCATAATGTTTTGCGAGGAAAGTTACAGTGCTTTCCTCAATAAAATCGACAAAAATAATGACAAAAATAAAATCGACAAAAATAATTTTGAAAAAATTCATAACAAAAAAAAAAAACCATGTGGAGAAACACTATAACAATTTACAATGTTTTAAAGAAAAATATTACAAAGCTAAATTTCTCAACCAGCTCAATATAAAAAAAATAAAATCGACAATGATAATTTTGGAAAAATTCATAGCAAAAAAAAAAATTCATGTGGGGAAACACTGTAGCAATCCACAATGTTTTGTGAAGAAAACTAGAGTTGTAATTCTCAAAGAGCTCAATATTAAAAAAAATAAAATCTACAAAGATAATTTTGAAAAAAATCACAACAAAAAGAAATCATGTGGGGAAACATTGTAGTAATCTATAGTGTTTTAAAGAAAAAAAAAATACAATTTTGGAAAAAATCATAAAAAAAACCATGTGGGGAAAACACTATAACAATTCACAGTATTTTGTGAGTAAAAGCTACAATGCTTCCCACACATGGTGCTCAATATTTTAAAAAATAAAATCAATAAAGATAATTTTAGAAAAATCATAACAAAAAAATGGAAAAAAAAACCTTGTAGGGAAACATTGTAGCAATCCATAGTGTTTTGTGAAGAAAGCTACAATGTTTTCTCCATATGATTTAGCCTTACTTGTAATCACTTGTAATTGTCTATTTTTTAAAAAAATAAAATCGACAAAGAAAATTTTAGAAAAAATATAACAAAACAGAAACCACGTGGGGAAACACTATATCAATCCACAATGTTTTGTGAGGAAAGCTATAATGCTTTTCCCAATAAAATCAACAAAGATAATTTTTTTAAAAATCATAACAAAAACACAAAACAAAAAAAATCATGTAGGAAAACACTATATCAATCTAAAGTGTTTTGTAATGAAAGCTACAGTGCTTTCCCCACATGATTTAACTTTATTGTAATTGTAATTCTTAACTAGCTCAATATATATATAAAAAAATCAACAAAGACAATTTTGAAAAAAAAAACCACGTGAGGAAACATTGTAGCAATCTACAGTGTTTTGTGAGGAAAGCTACAATGCTTTCCCCACATGATTTAACTTTATTGTAATTGTAATTCTCAACCAACTCAATATTAAAAAAAAAAAATCGACAAAGAAAATTTTGGAAAAAAATCATAACAAAAAAAAAAAAAACCATATGGGGAACCACTGTACTAATCTACAATGTTTTAAAGAAAAAAAAAAAAGCTAAATTCTCAACCAGCTCAATATTAAAAAAATAAAATCGACAAAGATAGTTTTGAAAAAAATCATAAAAAAAACTATATGGGGAAACATTGTAGCAATCCACAATGTTTTGTGATGAAAACTATAATTCTAATTCTTAACCAGCTCAATATTAAAAAAATAATGAAATCGACAAAGACAGTTTTGGAAATAAAATATAACAAGATAAAACAAAAAAAATCATGTGGGGAAACACTGTAGCAATCCACAATGTTTTAAAGAAAAAACAATTACAAAACTAAATTCTCAACTAGCACAATATTTAAAAAAATAAAATCGATAAAGATAATTTTAGAAAAAAATCATTAATAAAAAAATATATGAGAAAATACTATAACAATCCATAGTATTTTGTAAGGAAAGCTACAATACTTTCCTCACATGAGTTAAGCTATATTATAATTCACTTAACACTGTAGCTTTTAAATTTTAATTAATCATTTCCTGTAGCAAGCGTGTGTGAATGTTTCATGAACACCTATGGACTAGGTCCAGTCGGGTCATTGGCTTAGGCCAGTAACCATGGGGGGTCAACTGGGTATTGCACAACTCGTATAGGCTGAGTTGGATCCACCTCTAAAAAAAGAGAAAAAAAAAGCTGGGGCTAGTCCTAGGCCTGAGACCCATCCAACTCAATTTGATTTAGGCCAAGGGTGTGTTTGGCAAAACACACTCTTATGTCAGTCCTCTTTGTTTTGATATCTGGTCAAACGAGCCTCTTTTTTATATTAGAAAATTCCAGAAAAAATCACGGACCTTTTTGAATTTATTTGTAGGTCTCTTGTGTTTGTTTTTAGATATGTTAATGTATAATTGATCTGTGGATTTTTATTGTGAAATGCAAATCTGGTGTACGATACATTTGTTTTTCTTTTTTTAAAAATAAAAAAATATGAATGCATTGACTTAAATTCATTTTACTAGTTTTTTTGGCTATATAATATTTACCAACGCTAGAGTTGGAAATATTCATAGTAGAATATTCACTGACGCTAGAGTTAAGAATATTACGAGCATATTATCATAGTATAATCTAACAAACTCTTAGTAATTTAAGATAAAATCAACAATGCACCTTCGATAGGATGCTTAAAAGGTGATAATATCTTCTTTTTTGCGTAATCAGTCTTATATTATAGAATTTTTGTTGATCAGTTAGGATTTTTAGTAACCATAATACTAGGTGATAATTTTTTTAAACAAGATTTTTTTCTATAAAAAAAATAAAATATCAAAAATCTATTTTATTTTGTGAATTTAAATTTTAAAAGTTATTGCGATATCGACACTTTTGACACTTTTAATATTCTGATAATTTATTTTCGTTTTTTTTTAATTGTATAATTGAGTTAACGGGTTTTTTTTAGAACATGCTAAGAATGCCCGGGCATTATTTTTTATGTAAAAAAAAAAAAAAAAGAAATGAGGAAACGCTAACCACTTATCTAGTAATAAATTGAATTAAAAAGAGAGAAATTAAAGGAAAAAAGGGAGAGAGAAAGCATCTGTGGCTACTTTCTGAGAGAGAGAGGGAAAAAAAAAAAAAGAGAGTAAAGAGCAAAGCAACAAAGTTGCAGAGTGAGTGATTGTGTATCTGTGCTTCCTTTTCTTTCTTTCTTCTTGGTAAGAGAAGAGGTAAGTAAGATCGATCTCCCAATTATTTATCAATGTAATCCAGCAATAGCAAAAGCTAGGGTTTCTTTCTTGCTTTCCCAATCTCCTGTTATGATTGTAATAATCACTGTAATTGATTTTGCTTCTGCTACTACATACTGCTGTTACATTCGCTTCCATGATATTGCTACTAACTCTTTTCTGTTTGTTTGTTGCAGAGAGAGAGGCGGTGTTTGATTTGACCAACCCATACCCATTCCCATGGATCAGGTAGTCATCTTAAACAATTTGTGTTGTGTTCTGTACATTCCTCTTGTAATCATCATTAATTTTGCGTTTGATTGTTTTATTGGCTATCACTTAATTAATTTGTTTGTTTTAGTATGAGAAAGTGGAAAAAATTGGTGAAGGAACCTACGGAGTGGTCTACAAAGCTCGTGATCGTGTCACCAATGAGACCATTGCTTTGAAGAAGATCCGTTTGGAGCAGGAAGACGAGGGCGTACCCAGCACTGCTATACGAGAAATTTCTCTCTTGAAAGAGATGCAGCATGGTAACATTGTCAGGTCATTTCCATTCCCTTTTCACTTTTCACTACCTTAACGTATGCCAAACTATATAGGAAACTCCCACCTGAGGTGAGAGAGCCTTCGGAGGTAACCTGGAAAGCATGCTTATGGAGTAGGCTTCCAAACATATTTCTAAAGGCCTTTCACAAGATTTTGTTGAAAACATGGAGTTGTGGTGTTGTATATCATGGAAACAAGCAAAAGGGGGTGGAGAGTTTTCCTTGTCATCTTTCTTAGATGATTATAGTGGGAGTTTAGATTTCTAGCATAGAAGGAAATCTTTTGCAAGTTTAAATGATGCTGCACAGTCTGTCTATTCATTGTTTATACACATGACCGCCTTACTAAGTTGTAATAGTTTCTTCTGCTGAATTGATAAAAGTTATCACCACTTTTGTAGTGTCAAATCATCTTAGTTTGTGGTTCTGCTACTGTTTTTCCCTATAACTTTAATTCTCCTTTGTCATTATCCATCCTCAACTGTCTAAATCTTTTCCTTTTCTTTCCTTCTTTTGATTTCTCATGTAACAAATTATCTGATTTTTATTCCGGTGACAGACTGCAGGATGTGGTGCACAGTGAGAAGCGCCTTTACTTGGTTTTTGAGTATCTAGACTTGGATTTGAAGAAGCACATGGATTCTTCTCCTGAATTTGCTAATGATCCACGCCTAGTTAAAGTGAGTCGGATCTTTCCCCCTAGAAGCTCATGCGTTCTTCCTTTTAGAATACGTCCTTCTATAATCATTTGGTTATGTGTTTGTGTTCCTTCTCTGCAGGTCTCTATTAAGATGATTAACCTTTTCTGTCTCAACTTGAATGAATGATTGGTGATAGTTGTGATCATCATACTCATGATTAAATACATATGGACTATTTTTCTATTTGCAGACGTTTCTTTATCAAATTCTCCGTGGCATTGCTTACTGCCATTCTCATAGAGTTCTGCATCGAGATTTGAAACCTCAGAATTTGCTTATTGATCGCCGTACCAATGCGCTGAAGCTCGCAGATTTTGGACTGGCTAGAGCATTTGGTATACCTGTTAGGACATTTACACATGAGGTATCAGCATGCCTTGGGTTTTATTTAATTTAATGTACCTGCATTCTAATAAACACTTGATTAGAATGTCTTAAATCTGAATTATTACAATATTTAGTTTATTTACTGTCAAAAGAAGCATCTGTTTCTGCAAAAAACATGCCTTTTCGCATTTTGTGTCTGGTCTGGGATCGTTTCTCTTGTCACTAGCAAATTAAAAAATGTACATGCACCCAATTCTAGTTGGCTCTCACAGACACACACACACACACACACACACACACACAGGGCCCATGTTTGGGTTTGGCATGCACTAATTATAGGGATGCAAGGTATGGGTCTTGTTTGGATCAACTTCTCTAAATTTAGAATTTGTGTTTGCTAAATCATTATTGGTATGATATCTGAATTTAAATATCAACTTTTCTTCTGATAAACAAAAGTAGAAGCTTTGAAGTATTAAATATCCAGTTTTGTTGGATGTTTTCTTTTCTTTGTTATTTTCCTGTGTTTGTAGGAAATAATATGACAATCATAATTGGTGTTTTATTTGGGCATATGAAATATTGGCAATTTTATCAGCCAACACTCTGTGGGTATCTGGTGTTTCTCTGTAGGTTGTTACCCTGTGGTATAGAGCCCCTGAAATTCTGCTTGGATCTCGCCATTACTCAACTCCAGTTGATGTGTGGTCAGTGGGATGTATATTTGCTGAGATGGTGAACCAGAAGCCATTGTTCCCAGGGGATTCGGAGATTGATGAACTATTCAAAATTTTCAGGTGTTACAGCTTCTCAACCGCTTTTGGCTTTCTTAAAATGTTTGTTAGATACATTGCATTTGTTTGGCAAGCAATACTACATTTATTTTCTGCATCCCTTTTCAATTCTCTTCATCTAGTAAAGATTAAACTATAACACTATAAATTTATGGCATGTAAGAAGAAAGTGAAGATAACATTAAGATTAAGATGGAGTAGTGAGGCTAACCTTGTCTTTCTTAGTATGACATAATTTGCTGTAGGCCAATCTGTGAAGCAACTGATTTTAGCTTTTTACAGTGTCTTGGGTTGATTTAGAAGATGAGGATTGCTTTGGAACAATCTCACATCAGGGGTTAAAGTGTTGCTTGAGAACTGATGTGTCAATATAAAACACATGTGCATCTTGATTTGTGTTTTGTTGTTTATTCATAAAATAATATTTGATGATTCTACTGCGTTAAGTTTATTTTTTCTTTTTTCAGATCAACGTTGAGTTGTTTTGATTTGAGTCATGGTTTTAACAAAAGACAAAACTGTGAAAAAGTGGAACACAAAAGAGCCTTTGAGCCAGTCAATCCAAATGAACCAAGCCCTACATGGGTTGCATTGGCTTTTGGTTCTAATGACTGGGTTTGGGTTCAAATTCTAGGAATCAACCTGACCTTGAATTGGTTGTGGTTTAAGACAACACAAACCAAGCTGCCACAGAAAGTGTTTATAATGGCTAGTTTGGAATCATAAGTTCCATATTTACTGTGAACCTTTAGTGCTGTCACATTTCCTTTGTTTGAATGAGTGGGGTAAGAGCCTTGAATCTTTTTGTTGAAATACATTTTGAGACATAATTATTGGCCTTCCACAAAATTGCTAATAATGTGAAACAGCTGACTAGTTAAATTAGGAGCATGTCGTGTGATATATTTTTGTTAACCAATGTGAGTAGCCTCTTTGTTATCCATTTCTAACAAGACCTTGTGTCATTTACAATACGGGTTACGATCATCTCATGGATGGCCCTCCACCTCTTTTCCTCTCCTCTTCTGGAACTTATTATGTTTTGAAGTTAATTCATATGTAACGGCTTCCCTGGCCTTTGGCTGTGATTTACATCGTGTTTTTTCGTTTGTGTGGACAGTTATCTTGTTTGAGGTAAATACTGTAAATGTGGCAGAGCTGTTCAATTTGCGTGGGATGTTCATACATGCTGTTGTAAACAAATATGTTATTGAAGAAGTTACAGAAACACTGATTTTAAAGGCATTTAATTTATTAATGCCTATTCACTCATTCTTGTTTTCATGTGAAGAATCTTGGGTACTCCAAATGAGGACACGTGGCCTGGAGTTACTTCTTTGCCCGACTTCAAGAGTGCATTCCCTAAGTGGCCTTCTAAGGTGTCATTCTTTTTTCCTTATGCCATTCAGTTCACTTAAGAGTTGTATTGTTTTGAAGTTTCTGATGCTTGGTTTAATTTGCAGGATTTGGCAACTGTAGTTCCAACTCTTGAAAAAGCTGGTGTGGATCTTCTCTCTGTAAGTGGATTTTATAGTTATACCCAATACTCCACACTATCACTATGCGAAGAAGTTTATGCAACTGAATCTTAATAATATTTGCCGTGTTTTTTGCCCTATTAATTGCTTATGTATGCATGTTTTACATATCAGAAAATGCTTTTCTTGGATCCCACTAAAAGAATTACCGCCAGGAGTGCTTTGGAGCATGAATACTTCAAGGATATTGGTTTTGTACCATAAATGCCATTTCTCATCTTCTTTTTCAAGACATTTCTGTCTGTATCGATGTGCAGCACTCAATGGGCTCTGATTTTGTCCCAAACAAGCGTGGTTTCATTACTTTCTTCTTGGCATTGAACTGATTAAAGTACCTTTTTTTTTTTTTTTTCGTTTGCAAGCTTGCTTGTAAGTTGTAACAGACTTCAGTCTTTGCGTTGCCTAGCATCATCTATTTGATTTCAGTTTGCTCTGCTGTGTGTTTTTTTTCGTGGTTTTGCTCCTGTACCTCATTGACTAAAGCCAACAAAAATAACCCCTGAATTTGAGCACGGTTATGCTGCGCATCCCGGTTTCCCTCAATCCCGAAGCACTTTGCCTGTGTCAGATTTTTTATTTTATTTTCCACCGAAGGCCCAATGGATGTTGGGTTATACAATGGGAGATAGCCCTTTTATATTGCATAATAATCATAATCAAATAAACTCTGTTTTACTGGAGTAGGCTATATATATATAATTGGTAAGCTATGTTTGCTTGTAGCACCACTGGTGGTATATTGACTATATACACTTAAGGCAGGCTAACAATGGTTTTTAGTCATGACTCGGGACTCAAGCACACCCAGATGGGCCGGGCCTTTGGCTGGGCTCCCACCAAAAAATGGAGGCTTGTTCAACAAGGGTAGTGTGAAGAAGGGCAGAGCGTTCCAAACCTGCCGTGGGGATAGATCCAACACCGTACTCCAAGTAAAATTTCGTATCACAATATATACACGTGCGCGGTCAGCTAAATTATCTCCTATTTCTGTTGTTAATATTTGTTGTTATTATAGACACTTATTTAATAAATGAGAAATCATTCTGTGCCCCAGCAAAAAGGGAATTCTGAAAATGAGCTGAATAATAGCTACGTTTGAATAGAAAATCTTGATTAATATTTGAAGCAAAACCAACCAAGGAGAAATGAAGTTGATGGTTCCACTAGTAATTTGAAAAAACATTTAATTAATTAATTAATTATAATATTAAAAGACTTGTATGATAGGAATGAGATTCTTAAAGTTTACCCAATAAATTAAATATATCTCCCCCAAATTCACAATCACTCTATCTCCTTATGATGTCACACACTCATGCCTTAATAGTATATACGAACCATTCTGAATATTTTACAATTCACTCAGGTGGCGAAGTGGATGTTCAGCACAGGTCTGTGAACAACATATAACGCCCCTTTACTGCCATGCATTCGATGTGGATGGAAGGGTACAAATACACTCTTTTATTTTTTTTTGTGTTTTTCAGGAGTTCTATATTCTACAGAAAATAAGATATATAATATTTTATTTATAAAAAAATCTAAAAACTTTATAAATAATTTATTTTTCAATTTATCCCCTAAATAATATCACATATATTATTCCAAGATAATTTTAGAAATTTATTCAATCATCTAAGTTTGATTTTTGACCAATAATTCTTATATATGTGATCTATTAGGTTAACCCAAATATAAATCACAATTCTAAATAAAATAGAAATAAATAAATAAATTAATTATCAATTTATCAATTAATTGATTTATATTTAAAAATCAAGTACAATGTCTAGTAACGTGTTATGATCCTCAAAATATTAGGAAAGTTATAAGTGGTTTGATTTAACATTTCAATAATCAATTTCTTAGTGCAATTATTATCTGTTCATTAACAATGTTTTGAATTAGATATTATAGCTTGAAATTTGTCTATCCTATCAAATCATGTTTGTTCTCAACACCATAGTTATTGATTATCTGAGTAAGATTTAAAACTTTTTTCAAATCTCATTCCACCTTTCGTAAGAATTTTCAATCAATACTATTTGAGAACAAATTGAATATTTTTTCTAATTCACATAAAGTGATGGATTATTTCTTGATTACTCAAATACCTTCATATAATTTATGTTATATCCAATATTTGCCCGTTATTACCCTTGATTAGGACAACATGTAGATGGATTAAAGCATAACATTTTCTATATAAAATAACTCAGTATTCTCGAGTATAAGGATCACTTATACAGCTATCACACAAGCCTTTCCATAGACAAATGGTATCTTTTCATATGAAATTTTCATATGGGTCATTTTAGACAAGTCATCTGAAAAGCACCTACATGTTAGTTCTAGGTACCCCTTATACCCAATCTTATGATAACAACTGTTTCCTTTCATAAACGAAAGAACATATGTACTCGTCTCAACAACTCTAATTAAAACCCCGTCTTAATAAAGCATTAATAAGGAACATTTAGGAATAATGTTTTGATGCAATAGAAATCCTATAATTATAACAATTTTATAATTTTCTTTGCAAAACAATTTTATCCCAAGAACTATATCTTTACTTTAAATTTATTAATCAAATATTTAATGAATATTAAAGATAAATAAAGTCTTTATTAAAAATTAATTATATTTACAAGAAAAAGTTAATGCCACGTGTAACAAACTAACCGACTACAGGGCATATACACTAACAATCTTCCACTTACATTAAAGTCAATAACTCATGTATCAAATACCATATCACTTTACTTGATGATAATACTTTTACTAGGATAATATTTTACTAAGAGGATCTACAAGATTCTCTTTAGTAGGTATTCACTCTATTTTCACATCATTTATTTCTATGATTCTCTAATCAAATGGAATTGTCTAAATATAATTTTGGATCATTGATGAGACCATGACTCCTTTGCTTATGAAATAGATCAATTGTTAATTTTATACAAGGCTATTGGATCAACAAAGCTAGTGACCACATCTAATTTAGTGATAAACTTCTTGGTTCAACAATCTTTTTTATCCTCTTAAACACAGAGGTATACTAAGCTTTAGTTGTAGAATTTACTTTGGTCTCTTATTTTAAACTCTTCTAACTCACAACACCATTATTTAGAGTAAAATATAACCAAATTGATTTTTTTTTATTTATTTTCAACTTTTGATTGAAAACTACCATTCAAATAACCGTGAACTACCAGTTCATCTTCTCCATTGACAAGAAAAACATTATTTGTTCTTCTTTTGAAAGGTTTGCATGTTTTGAGACAAACACTTTTGTTTAATGAGATGATATAAATAATATATAATAGTTTCTTTTGGATAGACCATAAACTTATATTTATTTAACTTAGCTCCTAACTTGTTAGATACAATATATTTTACATAAGGGTCACATCTCAAATCTTTAAGTATGGTGAGATTAGTCTTTTACCATTTGATATCTTATAAAGAGTCTTATCAATAGATTTTGATGGAACCCTATTTAAAAGGTAACCAATAGTTTATAGGGTATAACTCCAGAAAAAAGATGAAAGGTTTGTATAGCTCATTATGGATCATACAATATCCAACAGGCTGCAATTTCTCCTTTCAAAAACTCCATTATATCGTGGTGTTCTAGGAGGTGTCTATGAGAGAATCTTATTCTGTTTTAGGTAATCTTGAAAATCTAGACTTAAGTATTCACCATCTCGATAAGATCGAAATATCTTAACTCTTTCCAATTTATATTTCAACTTCATTTTTGAATTATTCAAACATTTCAAATGACTCAGACTTTCATCAAATACACATTGTCATAACCCAATTTTGGGTTCTCTCAAATTGACATTTTCTCTTAAAAAAATAAAAAAATGAAAAAGAAAAAAAGAAAAAAAAGAAAAAGGATTAGCATCTTGGTTAGCAGTAATGGGCTCAAAAGAGATTTAAAAACATGAAGGAGGCAAACTAGAATATTGGACAAAATTGGAAACTCAATTGCACCATTAAAAGGACCTAAGAGTGAAGGATAATCTAGGTTCAAGATTAACTTAAATGAATATTAGATGAATTTGCATAACAATTAAGTATGAGGAGGACATAATTAGATTTTTAATAGGCTAATTTGATTTAATCATAGATCTAATTAAAGATTTAATTAAGTTTAAGAATTAATTTTGGTCGAAATTAAAAGAATTAATTAAGTGCAAGGACTTGATTAGACTTTTAACAAGTCAAATTGATTTTATTAAGGATGTAATTGCTGAAAATTTAAATTTGGAAGACTAATTCAGGCTTAATTGAGAAGATTGAGATTTTGGAGGGTCAAATTTAATTCTTACAAACTCAATAGGATGAAATCAAGGGAAGAATTGCAAGAAAATCAAAGTTTGAGGGGGGGGTCAATTATGGGCCAAATTGAAGAAATTCAAGACCAAGGATCTCTCTGCAAAAGGGGCTCGTATTCAGGGACCAAATTTGGTTAAAAATAGGAGTGAAATTAAAGAAATTAAAAGTTTAAAGGTTAATTGAGAATGAAATTGAAAATATCTAAGACTATGAAGCAAGTTGAAAAAGATGCTAAGATCAAAGGAACCTCTTAAAACTTCGCAAGGGTAAAATTGAATTGATTCTTAAAATCAGAATTTGATTAAGGTTCCAATTGAGCAAATTGAAAGATTAGGCGTCAAAATCAAAAGGAGAACTTATGACCTAATTGATCTTAAGGTTACCAAAAGGACTTGTTTTGGTATAAAACAATGCCATTTTGTCTAACATTAAGACAAAAAAACATAAAAGCTAGATGACATGTAGCCCGACACTATTAATCATCTTGTTTAAAAGAACTAGTGAATCATGGTTGAGGTTCCTCCTTGGAGTGCCCTTTCTCCATAATTTCTCCCTCACACAGGACAAAAAATAGACCGCCCTCACGCCTTGACATTGTACTACATCTTTAGCCTTGTCCCCATTGGGTTTCAACCCTATAGCCGCTACAAAACCTGTCTAAAGATACTGACTTGGCTAGCTTTAACAACCTGGTTTTGCAGTACCAGGTTGTTGGCTTATGGCTAGTGGTTAAGATCTTTTCCAAGCAAATTAATGGCACCATGATTTAAGCCTGAAAGGGACCCTAAGGACCCCCTTCACCTCCTATAAATATGAGTGTCTCAACCAAGAAGAAAGAAAGAAAAAAGAAAAAAAAACTTTTTTTTTAAAAAGGCCTCCCTTATAGTTTCCCTAGTCCAACCAAAACCCACTACAACAAGCATCACTCATTGTCACCTCTCCTCTTCCCTCTAGTTCATAGCCACCCTACCGTCATACACCACCATTAGCCACCCTACACAACCTCTTTACCTTTGAAATTCCTAACCACTGCACTGGCTATGACTTTTATAACCTTTTCTGCATATAGGCAAAAATCTAAAATGGTGTAACTAATTGAGGGAAATTATCCAAGGACCAGGACCAGGGAATTATTGCGTACAACTCAAGTCATTGCTTTATAAATAACATGGAGAAACCTGTGTCAATTGTCGTGACGTGCATGACATTGAATGGTGGGCCTGCCTCCTAAGAGAGTGTTGAAAAGGGGGTTTGTGTATAATTATAAGGGTATGGTTACCATGAAACCTATGGTCTATGAGAGTTTGGGTAAGGGATTAGTTATACAAGGGGAAGATGCATCATCCTCAGTGCACCTTACCTAAGGTAAGATGCATTGTTGTTTGATTGTTTTTCTAAGTCGTGTTTCTATCCGCTGGTCTTTTTCTAAGATCTAAGACATATCTCTCTTTGTGAGGAAGTCTCTACCTTACCTTATCTAGTTAAAATCCTAATTGTTCTAAGGTCTAAATTTTAGCATCATATTTATTTTGCACTTTGTATCATTAATATATGAGTTGATACTTTACAATGTAATTTTATACCCTCAAATATTAAAGTCTATAACTAATCCCTAACACTTCAAATATTAATTAAACAAAAAATAATTGTTGAAAGATTTTTGATATTTTGGCTAAAACCTAACAGATAATCATAAACTAGTTACGATATCCATTTTGCATTTTTAAAATATGATAAAAATGATTTTATCTCTTTTTTAGAAAATATGCATATTTTATTTTTAGGATTTAGCCATATGCATGCAGACAAAAACATATATATATTTTTTGTTTTTTTGGAAAGAAGAAATTAGTTTAAATATTTTTCAATTTTTTGAATTTTCTTAAAGTTTAGGAGAAAACCAAGTATTTTTAATACTGGGTTCGTATCTTACGGTGTAAGTCTACAACTCAATATTATACAAAATTATTGGAAGAACATGCAGGGAACCCATAAATATTTTGAAATACCCTTTGAAAAAAAATTATTTTTTTTTTTTAATATTATTATATTAATATTTTTAATTAAGTGGGTTGAGATTGAACCAGCTATTTGGGCTGGACCCGATTAGGTTGGGTTGGGCCTACTGACAACCCAATAGACCGTTTCCTCTCTCTTTTTTTTTTAGTGCTGGGCTTGGAGCCTAAGCCCAATTTGATCAGGTTGGGTTTACATAAGACCCAACCCTATTTTTTTTTTAATGCTGGGTTGGACCCGACCCAACTGTTTGGGATAGGCTGAAATGGGTCCAACCCATCCCTATAACTATCGGTGAAAGCTAGTAGTTGTAGAACATGAATTAATTCACGTCCTGCATCCTATGTTTGAGGGGTGGGACTAGCACACGAGTGAGAGAGTTACCTGACATGAAGATGGTTAGTGGCCATGCTAGGAGGTTTTGCATTGTGCTAGTGGCAGTGACGGCTGAGGAGATGCGATGGAGGAAGAAAGGAAAGGTTGATGGAAAGAATAACAACAAGACCTGGATGAAAGAGCTATTTTTTTCCCGGCTCTAGCCTCCAATTTCTTGATACTCAATGCCTGGAATCCACCTTTATTTATAAGGGGTGAAAGAGAGACATTTTATCTTCATCTAGGAAAAATCTTGGCCATTGATTTAATTGGGAATGATCCTAATTGTTGGCTCAAAGGTGCAATCATAGATTGTGAAAATTGGCTGCTAAAGGCTGGTCGGGTTGACCATTTTAGAGAGGTGCTATGATGGCTATTACGACAGTCAGTCGGCATGGCCTACTCTGGAGTGTAGTATAATGTCAGGCCATCATGGTGGTGTATGGTTTGCCTGGTTTAATAGGGAGAAGAAGCATTAAATGCCCCTGAAAAGTAGCCACTCGGGTAGGTCTTTTGGGTAAAAAGAAGAAGATGATGAACAATAACCAAACAAAAAGTCACCTGTCTTGTTTTGTTTTGGTTACTATTTGGCAAAACATCATCATTTTGGTCAAAACATGCCGTTTCACTTAAATGAAATATCATTTTGGATTTTATGGTTTTAATTTAGGGATTTGACCAAAGTTCAATTTAGTCCTTCAACTTTTCTTTTCTTTTAATTGCATCCCAATTGACCCCAAACTTTTGATTTTATGCAATTTTACCCCTGTAGAATTTCAACATCAACCCTGAATTTCAGTGCCTTTTTTATTTTATTATGGTCCATGGTTTTGGATTTATGCAAATTTACTCTTAATTGACCATTAAACTTTTAATTTCTTCAATTTCACCCATGTCTTCCACTAGATCAAGTCCCTAAAGTTTAGCTCTTTTTCAAAAAGATCATTGGCTGCAAATTTCTTTAATTTGACCCCTAATTGACCTGAAACTTTGATTTTCTTGTGATTTTATCCCTAATTTCAATTAATTGACTTGGTAAAAATTAAGTTTGGTCTTCTAAAATTCTAATCTTTTCAATGACGCCCAAATTGGGCCCCAAACTTAATTTTTCACCAATTAAGTTCTTAATAAAATTAATTTGACCTATTAAAAGCATAATTAAGTCTTAACACCTATTTAAATATTTTAATTGTACATAAATTAATTCTTAAACATAATGAAACTTTAATTTGACCCATGATTAAATCAAATTGGCCTATTAAAAATCTAATTATATCCTTGAACTTAAATTTTATACAGATTCATCGAATTATTATTTAATTTAACCTTCAATCTGTATTGTCTCTCTAATCTTGGGTACAATAAGATACGTTTAGTTTCTAAATTTTGTCCAAAAAATTGTAGCTTAATCCTTATATATATATATATATATGGGACTTTCTTTGGGCAGCTTTTGCCATATTGCCACCCTTCTTGCTATTATTGCTTTTGTTTTTTACAAGAAAAAAAAGTAAATTTTAGGGAATAACCAAGAAATTGGTTATGACATCAGTTACATGTTATGTGGACGAGACTCTATTTAAAAGAAGTTATTTGGGAATTTCTCATATGATGAAGATTTTGGTGCAAATTTCAAAAGCCCAATTATGCTTTTAGGACCTAAACTATAGATGCTTCATCTTTAGAGAAATTGACATGACCCCTACTATTAAGGAGTATGCTCAAATCCTGAATTTCCCAAACGACCATCGTAAGGTATATTTTAAACAAAGAATTAGAGACACAACTACCGAAGTTGGCAAATTACTACACATAAATGAAGTTGACCAATATAAGATGAGTAATGAGGGGGTTTAAACGGAAGCTTATTGAATGTAAGTCAAAGATGGACAAAGATGAAAGGAAGTTAGGAGAAGAGAGATACCAATATATTACCTTTGGCAGCTTTGGGTAAGTCCTATTTCCTTTAGAATCTACTAGGATTATCAGTTTTGAAGCGCTAATGCCTCATTGAGTATGAATGAACAAAAGAGCATTGTTGCTACATCTATCTTAGCTAAAATTTTCCTATCACTGAACCATCATAGGCTACATGGAAAGAGAGTAATGCAATGCTGTATTCCTTTATTGTTCATGTGGGTAGTAAGCTATTTGGAAACTCATGAGAGAGGTTTTTAATAATTTTTGGTAGTTCAATATGAGGTCTTTAATGCTTTTTATGAGTGAGGATTTGAGTAGTTTGGATGAAAGAGCATGGGTAAAGAAATATTAGGCTGTCTCTTGTAGACTTCAGATGGAGAAAAATTTGGGTGGAAATTTTCTTATATATCATGAGTTGTGGAGATAAATTACAGGCTCTGATTGGACTATACAGTTATATTAGCTATTCACCCTTATTGGTTGCTAGATTCAACATGTGCCAAAAACTTGGGGTTGATATGAATATACCTAGTTATTTAAGAATTCTAACTCTATGGTCGAATTAGAGGCTATCAAACATGATTGGAAGCAACTTGTATCCACAGAGGTGAAGATGAGGTCGAATACTCAGTTAGCCCTGATTACTCAATTTAGAGACACAATGGGTTATCTGAGGTACTTGAAAGCTTTGAAGTGCAAGACCTAATGGTGGTTAGCAAAGACGAGTCATTTATCAGTTGGGAATCTAAGAGAAAAAAAGGTTATCAATGAAAAGGAGTTGTGAGATGAGTTGGACAAGCTAATAATTGAGCTAAGTAACATCAAGAGTCAGCAAAAGTTCTTAGAAAATCAGCTTTTGAAGAAGAAAAGGTGAAGGTCTTTTTGAACCAATAGTCAAGGGAAAAGGATGAATAGATAGTCGCACTTATACAAGACTTAGAATGAGGAAAAAATGATCAAGAGATGATTAGTGAATGGTAGGACATGGCCGATAAGTCTAAGGAAATTGCACAAGGAATCCAAGAGTAGTTGAAGGAAAGAATAGCCAAGTATAACGATTTATTGAACAAGCATATGATGTTAAAAAATGAGTTGGTCACTTTAAAAAGGACTTCCAAAGGCAAAGCTCATGCCGACAAAGAATTGATAGCTTCTTTAAAGAAAGAAAATAATAATAATAAAAGAAGGTTGAAAGTTGAGAAAGAAAAGAATAGGTTGGCCAATCTCATTATTGAGGAAGAAAGAAGCTTAAAAGCTTAGTACAAAGCACATGCTGGTAATGAAAGAGAAGCTAGAAAGACAGCTAAATAAGATACGAGGGAGTATCAAGATATAGCAAATTTCCAAAAAGAATAGGTCTCCATAGTATAGTCCGAGCTAGAAATCCAGGAGTAAGAATTGAGGAAGCTAAAATAGTAGTTTTTAGAGGCTGAAGGAGAGTTGAGTTTGTTGAGATAGAAGTTCAAGAATTGACAAGATCACATTAACGAATTTGATGTGCAAATGAACATTAAAATAGCTGAGCTTGACATTGAACAAGAATAACTTTATAGGGCTGAAGACTAGACTTAGTGCCACTATTGTTAATTTAACCTAAAATTTAGCAATACTAAAACAATCAAGAAAAAATTATAAATTATACATGCTTAATTTAAAGAAATTCAAGGTGTAGTGCAACTACCTGCTACTCCTGTAGACCCAGCTCCTCCAACAGATGGCCTAACTCCTGATGCCTCTTTTAATTTAAAAGGAGATATAACATTAATCAATATGTCTCTCAAATTCACTAATCCATATTCGTATTAACAACTTTCCATTTAATACTTAAACATTTCACTCTTTCTTAGCACATTACCAAACTCAAACTATTATAGAATTTAACAATCACATATACATGAAATTCCATAATCCAATAACTATCACAATCCATACTTAGTCAAATTCAATACTTTTAAGAATTTTGCTGGTATTCAAAATTATATTCCATACTTCTTTCTTTACATGCCAAACACTCAAATTATCACATTTACATATGAATTCAACACCTCTCATCCCATAACATGTAAATCATTTTCCTTAACATACTTGTCACACCCGACATCGCGGCGACCTTAAAAATAATCCTCGATTATGGAAAAAGAATAGATTTCTGGTTTCTTGTTCTTTTAGAAAAAAAGGTCTTGTTTAAGGAGTCGCCACCTAGTATTATGGTTATTAGGAACCCTAACTGGTCAAGAGAGATCCTATGGTACGAGACTGGTTGAGGCTAGGGAAGGTATTAGCACCCCTAGCGCATCCTACCTGAGGTAAGCTGCATTGCTGTTTTAATCTTAACTTGCTAAAATTTTTTTGTTGGTTTTGTGTAAAAGAACGTATGATATTATTGACTCTTACTTCAATGAATAAACCTAAGAAATAAATTTAAATCAATGCATGTGTATTTTTCTTCTTTTTCTTCTTTTTTTTATTTTTTTTAAAATGATGGTTTGATCATAATATTCTTGACTTTGGCGTCAATGAATATTTGATCTCGAATATTTCCAACTCTGGCGTTGGTAAATATTCCACCATGAATAATTCTAATAAAAAATTCGACCACGAATAAATCCAATTTTGGCGTTGGTAAATATTCCACCACAAATAATTCCAATTTAAAAATTCGACCACGAATAAATCCAACTCTGGCGTTGGTAAATATTCCACCACAAATAATTCCAATTAAAAATTCCACCACGAATAAATCCAACTCTGGCGTTGGTAAATATTCGTGGCCTAAAAAATTAAGACATGCAAAATTTTTGTCTACACTTTTTATTTTTTTTTATTATCTATATTTTTTGGGCCGGGCTGGGCCAGCCCCAGCCCAACATAATTTCTTTAGGGCTGGGCCCAGCTCAGCCCATATGGGCTGAGCTAGGCCTAGTCGGCTCGGCTGGGTTGCATCAAAGCGCACGCGTGAAGTGAATTCACGCGTGCCTTGAACTGTGCGAAGGTAATTAAATTACCTTCGCACAGTGTAATTGCAACTCAATTTGAACGAAAAAAAGAAATGAAGGGGAACGGCGTACCTGCTCTGCGAGGCGATGAAGACGATGGTGAAGCTCTGGCTGGCCGACACCACCTTTTCTCCTCTGCTCCTTCTTCTGCTTTCCTTTGCTTTTGTGTTCACCGATTGCTTTCGTGTTCCAGTAGATTTGAAAGGATGAAAGAACCTTACAATGAAGACGCCGGTTTACTGTGGATGTCAATTGTTGAGTCTTTTTTTTTTTTTTTTTTTTGTTGCAGGGATAAAACAATGGCAGGGACAATCCTTGTCTGTGTGTATGCTGCCCTTTTCCTTCCTTACTCTCTGCGTGTTGCTCTGCTTTTTTCTCTGTTTTGTTTTGTTTTGTTTTTTTTGTTTTGTTTTGTTTTTTTTTTTTTTTTTCTGATTTTCGGTTGTGTGTGATTGGATTCTGGGACTAAACCAAAGATGGGTTTAGCTCTCTGTTTACTTCCTTTTTGTTCACTCTGCTTCTGGGTTTTTTGTTCTCTGTGTCTTTTGTGCTCTGGTTTACGGGTCTTTTTTTTTCTTCTCTGTCTCGCCCTGTCTCTCCTCTCCCGCGAGGTCTTCTTTGCTCAGCTTTTATAGAGACAGCGGTAGCCTCGGTGGTGGTAACGGCTGGCCTCCTAAATGCTCCATAACCGACGCCTTCAATGAAGAAACGTCCTAGTTGGCTGCCACCGGATGAAACGTCTCTACCATTAAAGGCAGAGCTGTTGCAGAGTAAACAGTGAACAGTCGTTGCAAAACGACCCCGTTTTGCTGGCTGCGAATTTGGTCCTTGTATTTCTTCTAATTTTGCAATCAACCCCCTGGTTAAAATATAATTGGATCTTTACATGTCTGCGCCATTTTCAAGTTGGTCCTTAGATTTTAATTTCACAATTTGGACCCCAATTAAACCCCAAACTTTGATATTTTTTCATTTAAGTCCCTAATTGGATTAATTAAATTAATTTCAAGCTCAATTAAATCTCAAAACTTATCAATTCTCCAATTAAACCCTTGATTGGAGTAATTAAATTACTTCCAAGCTTAATTAAGTCTCAAAACTTATCAATTCTCCAATTAAAACCTTGATTTGATTAAATTGATTTCAAAGTTTAATTAAACCTCAAAACTTCCAATCATGTTGCCCTTAACCCAAATTTTAATTCATTCTTAATTTTACTTGTTTTTCATCATCATTATTTTTTTTTATCATCATTTTTACCCTTTTCAGTAAATAAAATAATAATAATAATTAAAATAAAAATGGTCAAAATTTGGGTTATAACAATACTTATAACATAAATTATAAGATTAATACCAATACTTAATTCACAACACATTTTTGCCACCTTAATTTTCCCCAACACATCCAACATGGCTGACCCTAAGACTTATTGTTACCTCTTGATTTTTCTTCAATTTTAACTAATTCATCATACTCATAGTAACAAGTATGTCATGTCACTATAACAATTCTTCAATCAAACACATTTTCCCCTAAGTTTTATTAAAGAATCCTAAATTGAAAAGTTAGGGGTTTCTCTTAAAATTGCCCCAAATTCAAAACAACAAGAATTAATTGGTGAGGAATACATTACCAAGTTACTTTGCACTTAATGGTATGGTTTTCTTTGCAAGTTTCTCCTCCTTCACTTCTTTTCCCTTCCAAATCCTTTATTATTATTATTTTTTTGTTTTTATCAAGTTTCCAACTCTCTCTCTCTCTCTCTCTCTCAAACTCTCCCCCAAATCCTTTATTAATTGTGCTTTTTCCTTATAATCCACTTCTCACATCCTAAAAGCGCTAATTTTAGAAAGCAAATCACTCAAAATAGGAAGGAAGATAAAATTTCAATCTCTCTTGGCCATTAATGACGCCATCCAATATATTTAAAGACGGAAGGGCTGTTTCGCTCTTATTTAAAAAAATGCCATCACTTAACAATTTATTGTTATTTTCTGTAATTTTCCTGAATCCCTATTATCTTTACATACTGAATTATGATAAATTTTTCTAATACTTCCCAAAAAATTTCCAAGACTCTTTTCCCTATTTAATAGCTTATTTATTTTAGTTTTGTTAATGTATTTCCTTCCGTCAAGATTTACCACCATGTTATAAATTCATAATTTTCTTACCTTGTGGGTCCTTAACCATTTAGTTTAGTTCACCCTTATTTAAAGTCATTTTAAATGTTTTAACCAAGTTCTTACAATTTAAAGCCATTAGTTTACATGTCAAACTTGTTAGTTGACATTTTCTTAGTAGACTTGACCATGTGGTCATTACTATCCAAAATAAACATATTATTTACATACATGCATATAATGCCATAACCTTTATCTGTGTTTTTCATATAAACTTATTTATCAACTTTGTTGATTTTAAACTCATTTGACAACATAATCTTATTAATATTTTCTTTTCATTATTTAGGTGCTTGTTTCAAACCATACAATAATTTGACAAGCTTATAAAATTTCTTTTCTTGTCTTTTGATAACAAACCTCTTAGGTTGTTCCATGTAAACCTATCCATCAAAGTCACTATTTAAGAAAGCTATTTTTACATCCATTTGAAGTATTTTGAGCTTGTTAATAACCGTAATGATTGTTAACATTTGTATGAAAATTATTCTTAACACAAGTGATTATGTGTCAATAGTCCAAACCTTCTTATTGTTTAAAACCTTTAACAATAATCCAAATTTATATTTGTCAATCTTTTCACCGGCTTTCATCTTTCTTTTGAAGTTCTGCTTATGACCTAAAGTTTTAATTCTGAAAGAAAGATCCACTAGTTTCTGTCGTGACATGCATGACATCAAATGACAGAATTGCCTCTTGGGAGTTAAGGAAGGGGTTTAATCATAAGGTTATGATTATAGAGTTCAGAAGTTGTCGCCTAATATTATGGTCACTAGAAAACCTAATGGCCTACGAGAATTTGGGCAAGGGGACTAGTTGTGCAAGGGGAAGACGTATTACCTTTAGTGGATCCTATCTAAGGTAAGCTACATTGCTTATCTATTATGTTTCTAAGTCATGTTTCTATCCGTTGGTCTCGTCTAAAGTCCAAGGTAGATCTCTTTTTGTGAGGAAGTCTCCACCTTACTAGATTAAACCTAACCGTTCTTAGATCCAAACTTATTTATTTCAGATATAGCTAATTCCTAACATTCCGAACAACAAACTAATTATTATAGGATTTTTGGTATTTTGACCAAACTCTAATGGATAATCATGAATTAGTTAAGATATCCATTTTTTCATTTCTTAAAACATGATAAAAATGTGATTTTATCTTTTTCTTAATAGAAAAATATGCATGAAAACAAAAAAATCATTTTTGTTTTTTTGAAAATAATTTTTTGTTTTTTGAAAAGATAAGATATTTTGACATCAGGTAAGTTTACGGCTTGATAGTAGACAAAATTATTAAAAACATACGTGACAGACCCACACATAATTTTAAAATGATCTTTTGAATTTTTTTTATTATCATTAATAATTTTTTATTATTTGGGCTAAACCCAGCCTAAGGCCCAGTCGAATTGGGCTTGGCTGACTGCAGGCCAAACAATCCTTTCTTCTTTTCTCTGTTTTTTTTTTTAAATAGGTTGCACCCAGCCCAACCTTATGGGTTGAGCTAAATGTGTGGAGCCCAGCTTACATCTGCTCGCGAAAAGCCAACAATTATTAGACGTGAATTAATTCATGTCCTGCATGCAAACAAAAAAGTGCAGGGGGAGGAGGGGCGAAGAAGCTTGTTGGGTTGGATGGGTTGTTTCTGGCGGCTTACGGTAGAGCTGTTGGTGGGGAAGTTGGCAATGAAGAGGCTAGTCAGAAGTGGCTGGTGTTGTTGGAAGAAGAGATTAGGTGTTCGCGTGATTGTTCTTGTTACTAGTGGGAAGATGGAGTTACAAGGGTGTTGGGCCGCTATTGATCATGGTGTAGAGGCTGAAGTTGCCGGGATTGATGGCGGAGAAAACAGTTGTAGAGGTGGTGAAGAGAAAACAATATTAAAAAGGCTAAGAAAAAACTGGTTTTTTGCTCACTTTGTACTTTTCTCTCTTGCCCCTCAATACTCAAAATCTACTCTTATTTATAAGGTTGGAAGAGGCACTTATTGTCTTTATAGGGGACCAATCTTGGTTCTTGATTCAGTTGGGAAAGATCTCAACCATTGGCTCAAAGTCATCATCATGAGCTGCTAAATTCAGCTGTTGAAGGATGATCGGGTTAGCCTTTTTGGGGCAGCATTGCAGTAGATGTAAGGGTAATCAGCTGACATGAATTATCCTGGGGTATAGTATAATGTCAGGTCATCATAATGGTGCATGATTTGTCCAATTTGGTGGAGAGACAGAACATTAAATGCTCTGGAAAAGCAGCCACCCAAACAACCTTTCTAGTGCAAAATGTAGAAGATAATGAATAGTAGACAGACGATACGTCATCTGGCCTTTGTTTGTTTTTGTTCCTGTACTGGTCAAAATGACATCGTTTTGTACCAAAACAAACCGTTTTGGTCAACACGCACCATTTTATTTTAGTGAAGCTACATCGTTTTGATTTTCTTATTCAATTTAGTCATTCGATTTTTGATTTCTTATAATCACATCCCCAATTGACCTTGAACTTTTAATTTTATGTGATTTTGCCCTTGCCGAACTTCAATACTAACCCTGAATTTCAGCTCCCTTTTTATTTTGGTTTTTGGTTTGGGATTTATGCACATTGACCCTCAATTGGCCATGAAACTTTCAATTTACTTCAATTTCACCCTTTTTTTCAAACAAATTGAGTCCCCATAGTTTAATGCCTTTTAAAAAGGATCACTTGTAATGAATCTCTTCATTTTAACCCTTAATTGACCTTAAACTTTGATTTTCTTGTAATTTTGTCTAAGATTTCAATCAAATGACATTGAAAAAATTAAGTTTGGTCATCTAAAATTCTAATATTCTCAATTAAGCTCAAATTAGGTTTATAAGCTTAATATTTCACCAATTAAGTCCCCAATAAATTAATTTGACCCCTTAAAAGTATAATTAAGTCCTTGTACTAATTAAATATTAGTTTGACCCAAATTAATTCTTAAACATAATTAAAATTTTAATTTGGCCTATGATTAAATTGAATTGGCCTATTAAAAATCTAAGTAAGTCGTTGGACTTAATGTTTATGTAGATCCTTCTAATAACCATTTAATTCAATCTTGAATCTATATTGTTTTTTTAGTCTAAGGGGTGACTAGGCTCATAATTCCATCCAAAATTGCAGCTTGATATTCTTATATATCTGAAATCTTCCTTAGCCTACTTTTGCGAACTTGGCATTCTTATTATTATTATTGCTTTTTTTTTTTGTAATTTTTTTTGAAAGGAAAAAGGTAAATTTGGGGCAAGAACTCAAGAATGAGTTACAATAGTTTCCATGTATATTTATTCATAATGAATTCAATTTCACTATTGATTGCCTCCTTTCAATAGGAAGTTTTTGTACAGGACATTGCCTTGAAGTAGCTCGAGGTCCATTTTCTAACAGGTATGTTAAGAAATCAAGACCAAATATTTTAGTTGTTTTTATTCTTTTACTTTTTGTAAACTCAATTTTGTCATCTTCTGATTGATGATGATTACTTGAGCTAGCCTCATTCGTTCTCTTAAGGGAATGATTTTCTTGTGCTCTTTTCCATGAAAACACATCTTCAAAAAATATAGCATTCCTTGATTCCATAATAATAATAGGATTAATATTACCAATAATTGACTTACATACAAGAAATTGATATGCATTGCTATTATATGCATATCCGATAAATATAAAATCCATAGTTCTATGTCCCATCTTAACCCTTTTAGGATCAGGTATTACCTTTACAAGACACCTTTAAACTTTAAGGTATTTATAATAAGGTCTTTTACCATTTCATAATTTATATGATGTATTTTCTAACTTTTTTTAGGCTAATTTATTAAGTACATAAGTGGCAGTTAGAATTTCCTCCTCCTATAAGTTTTGTGGTGTTGATATGGTTTAACTTTGTGATACGACCCAAGCAAGGTCAGATTCAAATTTCGGTGTAAGCTTTTCTACCATCCAGTTTTACGCTATTGAGTATAACTCCAAATTCAACTATTTGATTGAGATGAAACTTTACCAGAAGATTCCAAAGGTATTAGTCTATCTTGGGGTAAAGTTTAATGTGAATTGGAGTTCGACAAGGGCTTTCGATATAGGTCAGAAGATAATGTATGAATTTTATTATTTACTTCATTTTGACTTGTGGACTTTCTATTTGACAATGATCCTTTTCCTACAAGGATGTGAGAGCTTGTTTTGGGAATTTCCTAGTTCCACAAGAATCTTTAATGAGCTGCAATATAATCTCTAAATATGGCAATGATTCATTAATGTTTCATAATCCTTTTCTTATAAGGATTCCTTATTCATCCTAGCTACACAAAGAAACAAGGGCTGGTGGTATTTAATGATAAATTAATTATTTTTATTATTTGCTTTAATGTTTGGGCTTAATTAATACTTTATTTTTCAGCTAGGATCAAATGCTTGTTTGTATCAGGTTATGAGCTTTTTTGTTTAATGTTTTTGGGTAAGTTTTGTATGTGGGCCAGTTCAGCCCATTAGGGTAGATATATTAGGGTTAATTTTTAAGAACTATTTAAACACATGTAACAAAAATTTCAGCAACCTTTGATGAATATTACTTCTGATTTTTTCAGTTTTAACGTTTGAGAGTGATTTTTGCATTCTTCAGTTCTTGTATGAATTGAATTTGATTTGTTGAAGATTAACTGACTTCATGGCGTCATTCTATTTCATTCCAATAGTGTTGGTGCTTTGTGGTAGGTTTCTATTGTGTCACACTCCTATCATACATATTTTAGTTTTTCGGGATCAGATCTCAATCTTGATTGGGAGTTGCGTGACCAATTTTCATATAATTTTACCATTGATTTCAATCAATTGACTTCGTAAAAATTAAGTTTGGTCCTTTAAAATTTTAATCTTCTTAATTAAGCCCGAATTGGACTCCCAAACTTAATTTTCACCAATTAAGTCCCTAAAAAAAATTAATTTGACCCATTAAAAGTATAATTACATCCTTGCACCTAATTAAATATTTTAATTAGACCTAAATTAATTCTTAAACATAATTAAAGTTTTAATTTGACCCATGTTTAAATCAAATTGACCTATTAAAAGTCTAATTATATCTCTGAACTTGATTTTTTTGCAGATCTGTCCAAAAATCATTTAATTTGACCTAGAATCTACATTGTTTCTCTAGTCTTGATGATACGATTTAACCTTGTGATACGACCCAAGTAATGTCATATTCAAATTTTGGTGAAATGCGCAATAGTCCAGGTTTATAGCAACAACCATAATTCTCAATCCGACTGTTGGATTGGGCTAAAATCTTACGTGGACTCTCCAAAGATGTTGTCCTACCTTGGGTTAAAATGTTAGGTCAATCGATGTTTGGGAAGGCATGGAAATACTGGTCAATAGAGGCTGTATGAATTTTATTATTTACTTTATTTTGACTTGTGGATTGTGGACTTCCTATTTGTTTAGGTTTCTTTTCCTACAAGGATGTGGCAGCTGGTTTTGGAAATTTCCTAGTTCCATAAGGATCTTTAAGGAGTTGCAATATAATCTCTAAGTGCGGCAATGATACATTAATGTTTCAGAATTATTTTCTTATAAGGATTCCTTATTCATCCTAGGTACATAAGGAAAAAAGGGCTAGCGGTATTTAATGATAAATTAGTTATTTTTATTATTTTCTTTCATGCTTGGGCTTAATTAAAACTTTGTTTTGAGCTAGGATCTAAGGTTTGTTTGGATCAGGTTATGGGCTTTTAAATTTAGGGTTTTTTGGGCAGTTTTGTATGGGGTCAGATCAGCCTATAATTGTAGATCCATTAGGGTTATTTTTAAGAACTATTTAAACATATGTAACCTAAATTTTGGCAGCCTTTGATGATTATTACTTTTGAATTTTTCAGTTTTAATGTGTGAGAGTGATTCTTGCATTCTTTAGTTCTTGAACAAATTGAATCTGACTTATCGAAGATTAACTAGCTTTATGGTGCCATTCTACTCATTCCAATAGTGTTGGTGCCTTGGGGCAGGTTTTTATTGTGTCACTCCTATCAGACTTATTTTGGTTTTCTAGGATCAGATCACAATCTTAATTGTGGGTTGCGTGACCACGTGATCATGAGGTTCGCATCACTAGGGTACAATAAGGTACTATTAGGCTCCAAATTTCATCCAAAATTCCAGCTTGATTCTTTTGTATAAACAGGGACCTTCCTCGGCTGCTTTTGCCAAATTAGCAATCTTCTTGTTATTATTTCTTTTGTTTTTTTTTTCTTACAAGGAAAAAGGTAAATTTTGGGGAATAACCTAAAAATGACTTATAACACCTAGTACTAATATATAGATGCTTGTCAAATGACATGTACACTAAACTGGCCCGCATGAGAATTATGTATGGAGACATCATTTGTGTTTATGGAATGACTCACGCGATGGTTGTATAAGAGATCTTTAGACTTGATATTATTAAGTTATCTTATATAGAGAATGTTATATTTTGATCCTACTACATATTGCTCTAATCAAGAATAAAAACCGAACAGTTATTGAATGCAACATGAACTATATGAAAGTATACAAGTAATTAAGATATGATTCATCACCCTAAAATTCATACCCTTGAAATTTAATTATGGAGGACCATAACTTTTTGGTTTCAATACTTGCCTTTTAGCTTGATGTGAACATAAATACAACATTCATACAAAAGCTATTACTATAAAATACAAAAGGAATTGTCCAATATAGAATTAATGAAATGTGATATATTTTAAGGAAAATATCTTTGCATTCTTGCTATAGAAAAGATATATAAAGAGAAGATGCATCGAGAATTCACAAGACATATAGGCCAATAATTTTAAAAATATTCATCTCATTAAATAAGTACACATTGTTTGTTATCGCATGCTAGACCTCTTACAAGGGATGCCTGGAGGTGGAGGGGTAGTCGGGGACATTGTTATCAATAGGGTTGTCGAGGACAGGTTGGCAATAGAAATGTGGAGATAGGGGTCGATCACCGGGGAAAGGTAGGCCATTAACAGGTATGGATATGTGGTTTGCTGGCCGGGGGGTTAGAGGTTGTGGAGTGGTTATCTCCAATTATGGAAAAGCTAGTTTTGCTTTCCCCTCTGCATAATAAAAATAATTCCATCAATTAATACAGGCAACATTAAGCAACATTGCAACAATATAAACATCATACAAATAGAATAAAACTACAACAACTTACTCATTATTCACTTGACATAACATCTGGATACTGTGCGAACAAGTATATGGCAAAATGATGATTTTTCCTTTAACCGTGGTCTCATTGTATGAATTGTTCTTTATAATTTTTTTTTTTATTGGATTGTATACCTGTCTTATGAAGTTTATTTTTTATTTCAATCTTTAATAATAAATTTCTCGAAAGTGAAGCTTTGTAATTTTTTTTATTTGCTTTATATAAATTTATCTTAATCTCATTAATATGGTCACAAGTTTAACATGTTAACTTAAGTTGACTCTTGAATTGGGTTTTTTAGGTTGTTTTTCCTAATTGAACTTTTTCATTTCATCTTTTAAAATCGGATTGGTTGGAAATTGGGTTTCATATATTTTTTATTTGCTTTTTGACAGGTTGACTATGTTTGTTTTTTTATTCCTTTTTTATTTGAATATATTTTTAATTTGGCTTCGTATATTTTTTTATTTATTTTTCATGGGGTTATCCCGATCTCATGATCTGAGTTGCGGGTTTGATAGATTGATCCAAATTGACTCAATTTTTTGGGTCCTTTTTTAATTGATTTTTTTTTCAATTTCACTTTTTTTTCTTCAATTTCATCATTCAATATTAAATTATTTGGGATTTGGGCTATGTAATTTTTTTTTGTTCTCAATTTGTTTTCTATAAAATTATCTGGTCTTATGGATTTAGTTTTTTTTTTTTTTCGTTCTCAATTTCAACTTTCAATATGGAAATGGAGTTTTGTGATTTCTTTTATTTTTTTTATGAAGTTATTTCAGTCTCTTGACCCAAATCACAAGTGATGTGAACCTCGTGATCACGTGGTCACGCAACCCACAATCAATATTGAGATATGATCCCGGAAAGGCAAAATAGGTCTGATAGGAGTGTGACACAATGCAAACCTGTCTCAAGGCACTAACACTATGAGAATGAGTAGAATGATGCCATGAAGCCAGTTAATCTTCGATAAGTCAGATTCAGTTAGTTCAAGAATTGAAGAATGCAAGAATCACTCTCACACGTTAAAATTAAAAAATCCATAAGTAATAATCATCAAAGCTATCGAAATTTTGGCTTACATGAGTTTAAATAGTTGAAAAATTAACCCTAATGGACCCCTTATGTGGACTTATATGAGGTCCACTCAAAACTGACACAAAACCTTAAACTGAAAAGCCCATAACGTAATCCAAACAAGCCTTGGATCCGAACTGAAAACAAAGTATTAATTAAGCCCAAACATGAAGGAAAATAATAAAAATAACTAACTTGTCATTAAATACCACTAGCCCTTCTTTCCTTGTGTAGCTAGGATGCATAAGAAAAGGATTCTGAAACATTAATGAATCTTTGCCACACTTGGAGATTATATTGCAGCTCATTAAAGATCATTATGGAACTAGAAAATTCCCAAAACAAGGTCCCACATCCTTGTAGGAAAAGGATCCTTACCAAATAGGAAGTCCACAAGTCAAAAGGAAGTAAATAACAAAATTCGTATAGCCTGTTCAGACCTATATTGGAAGTCCTTTTTGAATGTGGATTCTCCTGAAAATGTACTTTAACATAGAAAAACACCTCTGGAATCTTCTCATAAAGTTTCAGCTTGATCCAACGGTTGGATTTCAAGTTATGCTTAATAACGTTAAACTGAATGGTAGAAATGTTTACGCCAAAATCCGAATCTGACCTTGCTTGATCATATCACAAGGCTGAACCGTATCAACAAGTTTAACAAGTTAACCTGAATTGATTACGATCATTGTTTCACAACTTTTTCTAATTGATTTTTTTTTTATTTCATCCTTTAGCATAGGGTAATTGAACATCAAAATTTCTTTTGATTTGTTTTCAATGAGGTTATCCTGATCTCATGATTCGGATCGCGAGTTTGACAGGTTGAATCTGTTTATTTTTATGCACCTTTTTTAATTGAATATTTTTTTAATTGGGCTTCATAAATTTTTTAATTGTTTTCTATAAGGTTATCCTGATTTCATGACTCAAGTTACGAGTTTGATGGGTTGATATGGGTTGACTCAATTTATTTTTTTTGGTCTTTCTTTAATTGTTTTTTTTTTCAATTTCACCTTACAACAACTCAATCTTTTTTTTTTTTTAGTTTTTTTTTTCATTTTCATTCTTTAATATTAGATTGTAAGGGATTAAGCTTCATATTATTTTCAATTTGCTTTATGTGGAGTTATCTTAGTCTCTCGGATTTAGCTTTTTCTTTTTTCCTCAATTTCAACTTTCAACACTAGATCAATTGGAAATAGAGCTTAGTTATTTTTTTTTAATTTCTTTTTATGAAATTATTATGTTCTCATGACCTGTGTCACAAGTTTAAGGGGTTAGCTCAAGTTGATTTTGGTTGTTTTTTCTTGTTCTTTTTTAATTGATTTTTTTTTCTCGATTACATCTTTCAATATTGAGTTGGTTGAAAATTGGGCTTCATGATATTTTTTTTTATTTACTTTCTATAGGGTTATCTTAATCTCATAACTAGGGTTGCGGGTTTGGTAGGTTAATCTGAGCTAAATTGGATTTTTTTTTTATCCTTTTTTAATTTAATTTTTTCAATTTCAACTATCAATATTAGGTTGATTAGGAATTGAATTTTATAATTTATTTTGATTTGCTTCTTTTTAGGTTATCACGATTTTATGACTTGGATTGCAGATTTGACAAGTTAATTCAGGTCTTTCCAATATGTCTTTGTCTCAATATTGTTTTTTAAATGACATCCAATATGTCGTTGTATTAATATTTTTTAAAAAATATCAACCAATACATATCATATTTTGAGTTCATGATTAAATGTTTTTTTTATTATAAAACAAGTTGAGAATGCTTGGATATTTTTTTACGTTAACAAAAATTTATCCAATCTACAATAGAGCATGAGCCAATGATTTAATACTACATAAAACAGTTTGAGGTCAAGAGCCATAGAAACACTTCGCTCTTGATAAGAATAAGGGAGTGATGTATATGTCATTGGCTAAAAAATTGATTGTCTTTGATTTAGGAGTGTTTTTTTCTTTTCACACGGTTTATTTGTCATTATTGATTTGTTTAGGGGTGTTTTTCTTGATTCATCTTTTAATGCATAATAAAATAACTAAAATACCCCTAGAATAATAATAATAAAAAAGCTAACATTGTTGGATAAGTACAATTACACAATTGTCCTTGGAGTAAAAAAGGATCTTGTATATAGGGGAATTGACGTCTTTTCCTCAAGGTTTTATTTTTATAATTACTAAGTTGGTCAATGGTGATGAATTAATTTAACATTTAATAAATATTTTTTAATTCAAAAAGTGGGTGCATGCATAGAGCGCCAATGCGAAGGAGGTGCCGTATATTTTGGCCAGGGTATGCGGTGCCTTAATTAGTACTTAAAAGTGCATTTTTATCAAGGTTTTATATCGTCATTTTGCACTTGAAGTATCAATAACTCCTTAACTGAAACATGTTTTATAATAACATATCTAATAATATAAGATACTTTTAATTTATGGTAAATGTTCATCTTAAATGCAAGCCTATCAAATAAATAAAAGGATTGATTGATGAGTTTAAATACTGAAATTAAAAGGACAAAGAGAGGGTCAAACTTAGAAAAGAGATGTTGGTGCAGTCCAAACTGAAACATTGTTCGATAACTGGGTCATTTCTTGAGCTGTAGATCTTAGATTTAGATCTGCTTGATATGAATAGAAAGGTAAGACATAGGCCTATAAATTTTATATGAGTCCAAGATTTAAAAAGATTGTTTTCAAGTACAAATTATAGCAACAACAAAGAAGTTTAAATCTGTCCTGCAGCCCAGACACTGCTCAGTGTTCAGCCCATATCTCGAGTTATAGAAGTCCAAATGACCTCAATTTTTTTCCCTGGAAAGATCAGACAATTTCCTAGAACTTTCATGGTATAGTTGATTCTAATTCTGATGTTAGCAATGACGTTTTGTATATACAAGAATATAAGATTTTTCACCAAGTCAAGAGTTGACCACTTACTCAAAAATTAGTCATCAAATCAATAGTTTCAAATTTTGGCCTATAAAAGGAGCAATTTGCCATGCATTTAGGCATCTTGGTTGTTCAAATCAAAACCATGCTCTTTATTTCTCTTTTTATATTTTTATAATGCTTAAGTTTTATTTCATGTTATATTTTCCTTAATCTCTTGTCTATGCTTTTCATTTCTTTTACTATACTTATGTTCTTATGTTATTTATTTATGTTTATCTTCTTTATTATATTTAGCTAAGTTTATTATATCAAGGTGAAAATGTTTCATTAATGGTGTTATAATAGGTATAATATAAACTCAACGTTGACTTCAATATCTAAGAAAGTTTGTTATTAACATGTCTTATCTTTTTATCTTACTAATTCTTAATACCTTGCTTGTTAAATGGTTAATCTAGATTTGTGTTGAATAACACTTGGTACAACAAATGCTTGACACTTTCATAGCCAACCGTATGGTATAACCTACACCTATGCTATGAAAGGAACTTGATTTGTTGTTAACATAAGTTAACATTATGAATTCCTGATAATATTTAAAAGTATGGTGTTACTTAAATAAGATAATTAATATGATCATGTTAAAAAATTTATAATGAACTATTAATGATAAATCATCCGATTGGAACCTCCTTTGCGTGTGGTTTCCAGTTAATTAATAAAAAGAGTTTATACTATACTTATTTCTAATACCATTAGTGGATCCTCTAACTTTGACAATTGTTTTATCATTGTTTAATACTTACATTAATATCCCATAAAATTCTCATAAACTCTTTATTTTATTATATATATATATATATATTATTTGTAATTTATTTAGTTCACCTCCTTGTGATTCGACCCCGGTCTTGCCATGTTATTATTGCTTCGACACTTCTGCACTTGGGATAAGACATCAATCTTTTGGTCGTGTCACGCCTCCCGGTGGTTGAAAATTTTATAATGTCGTCTCATTTTGTTCTCCATTGTGTCCTTTTTCTTTATGGTTGGTGCATGTTATCTAAAGGTGACCAGTTTATTGCCAGTTGCCCTTTATTTGCCCCTCCTTCATTTCTCTCTCCTACACAAAAGATGCATTATGGTCCCTCTTTTTATTGCTTTTTCATATTCGGTCCTTTTAGTTTTGATTGTTTATTTTTTGTCCCTTTTTTCCTTTTGTTAAAGTTTTTATTATTTGTCAATTTAATCCTTCAATTCTTATTTGTATATATAATATTTTTAGGTTTGGTCCTTCTAACTTTTGATTTCTTATTTTGTTCCTTTTTCCCTTTGTCAAAGTTTTTATACTTTCAATTTTATCCTTCAAATCAATTCTATAATTTTTTTTCAATAATAATAATAAATATTTAAATTTGGTCCTTTTGATTTCTTGTTTTTTTTCCTTGGTCTTTTTGTCAAAGTTTTTTTATGGTTTTTTAATTTTTATCATTCAAATCAAATTTATAGCTTTTTTTTTTTCAACAACAATAACAACACTAATGATATAATAATATTAGTAATTATAATAATGATACGAATAATAATATTAATGATGTTGTTAATAGTATTGATAATGGTAATAATAGTGGCAATGATATTAGTTTATTATAATTGTAATAATGCTGATGCTGATGCTGATGATGATAATAGCAATGGTATTGGTATTGGTATTGGTATTGGTATTAGAAAATAGTAATGATAATAATAATATTACTAATAATACTATTAATAATTTGTGGTAATAATAAAAGTTTGTTATGATAGTCATAATGATAATGATAATAATGACAACAACGACAATAACAACAACAACAGTAATATAAATAATAATAATTGTAAAAACCTTGAAGTAAAATAAAATAAAATAAATATTAAGAGTGATGCCATATAATTAAAATTCGGGTTCCAAGGACTAAAAACTTTTTGGGTATTATTAGTTATCAAATAGACTGAAACAAGATACCCGAGAAACTCTTAAAATAAACTATAATGGTATTATAATAACTTTAAAGACTTTTCCCATGATATAAATAGCAACTTGGCTTGCTAAGAAAGCTAAGTACAATCAACAACAATAAAAAGAGAAAGGGAGCAAATTTTCATGTTTTTCTTTCAATTTCTTCCACAAAATCTCACCAAAACCACTAGATTAAGAGGTAAAAAGGAAAATTGAAAGATTTGGGAGAGGGATTTTTTCAAATCGGGAGGAATTAAACTTAGGAGAAGGAGATGAATTTAGGAAAAACAAGAGAAAAAGAAAGGAGGGGAGAACAATCAAGTAAATATTCTTCCCATTCTTTTCCACTTTAAAGTTTGATATTAAAAGGTAAGTTAGTCGATCCGATTTTTAACGTGAAAAATGAAATAATAAATGTTATTGGTATATTTAGTGTAAAAATATGATAATTCTATGGAAATAATTAAGTAGTGTGTTATATTATTTCAAGAGTTGGTATAGAAGGTGATAATGAAATATTTTGGTTGAATAACAAGAGTTCTTGTTCCGGTTAGATCTCAAGATATGAGTGGTTCATAATCAGTATGCCAAGCAAATAGGATTTATACTTAATTTATTTTTATTTATAAGAAATAATAATAAAAAAAATGGGGTATGCTTGAGGAAAGTCATGGATATATTTAAATAATTATTATTTTCTATCATATTAGAAAAGAAAAGAATATAAAAATAAATTTATAAATAAGACTTGATTAGCTATTTCGTAATTTCGAGTGCTAATGATGTAAATAGAAGTTTATGGACAGCGGCATTTAACCTTGTGATAAGAAAGAGAATATGTTAAGACAGACTTGATCAGCATTCGAACTATTGACTCAAATTTAGGACTGTTCCATTTTTCATGAAGACATCAACTGGTAAGACACGTTATATGCCTTGCTAGATTGTAAACAAGGCATACCCTAAGAAAGCCCTAATTCGAATCTCAAACGGATGCCATCCTTCCACTCCTCACATTTCTTGGCTCTTCTCTAATGGGCCAGAACTCTTCTCCCAGAACTTGTAGTGCTGGGTTCTAAGCTCCAACATCTTCTCAACTTCCTCGATTGGAAGCTCCTTTGTTTCCGGCACATAGATTAGGACGAAGATCAAAGCCACAACAGATATGACACCAAAAATTAGGAATGTCCAGGATGTCCCAATTGCTTGTGTTTAGGACAGGAAGGACTGGGCAACGATGAGGTTTGAGGTCCAGTTTGCAGTGGCAGCTATTCCTCCACAGACCCCTCTAAACCTCAAAGGGTAGATCTCAGAATTGACAATCCATGGAATATGATGTAGAGTGTCAGGTCAATTAGTGCAACCCATTGCTTGGACATCTTGTGTTCCATTCCATATGGCTCTTATGGCAAAGATCCTTCACTGTGCTATTTGAGATCAAACATGATCCTGGCAGTAGCTGCAATAAGACAACAATGATCCTGGCCACAGATTACTCTGGCCGGATTTCTTAGAAGGAGGGTTTTTGAATTAGTTGAGACAAAAGTATTTCTGTTTGTTTCCATGTCTCAGACACTAGTTGTTTCTCATTCTTCAGTAGCGGGAAGGATACCGTGTTTCAAGTCGGTCGCTTCATTTTATTAGTGAGCTTAGCGATTCAATATCAAGGAGGTCCAAATTGTTGAACGTTTTGTTAGCTTATGAACATCCCGTATTTTAGAATTGAGGTTTTATTGCAGTGTAGCTGGTTACTGGTTAATGAGAGCCATGCTATGGGTAGGATTAATGCAGTGGTAGGTGTAATGTACCTTATCAGAAGCTGAAGAACAGAACCCACAATCTGGATGTGAAGCCTTCAAACACTTCATGGAGTCCCAACCAGCAGCATTTGTGACTGAACTGTAATCTGGGCAGGTGTAGGCAGCAAAGCTTGATTCAGTTGCTATAACGATCGTGAGTGAGTTATAGTCTCACGGAAAATTCCTGATAGAAGTCCAAGAGAGATTACGACACCAAACAAGCTGATGATTAGGAGTTTCTTCCTGTCCTGTCAATGAAGTATATGCTCACAATAGAGCCGAAGGCATTGAACCCAGCAGTGACAAGTGAGAGGAGGAGTGCAGTTTGGTTAGAAGCAAAACCAGCCTACTGAACTATGGTAGGACTGTAATACATGACTGTATTAATGCCCACAAACTGCTGGAAAACCTGAAGGCCAACGCCTGCAATGAGTCCTCTTCTCTCTGTTTTGGTTTGCAATAGTTTGATGAGATTGATCTTCTCAGAACCCCCTTCTTCCAGAATTTCTTTGTCAATTGATTCCTTGGATTTCTGTTTCAACGTCATCAGCCGGATATATTTTCCTGAGGACGGCTTTGGCTTCTTCTTCTCTTCCCTGCAGTACGTAAAATCTTAGAGGTAGGAAAAATAGAATTTCTTACGAAGAATTAGGAAAGCAAATGTTAGAGAAAAATAAAAGGAGAACCTTGCGAAATAGCCAGCGGGGGGGCTCTGGAAGAAGAAGCATTAGGCTGAACTGCAGCAGAGCTGGAACTCCTGCAATCCCAAGCATCCACCGCCACGTTCCTGGTGCCTAGAAAAAGCATGGCAAGTTATAGCATTGTCATATTTACCAAACAGAACATGTGATGTACAAGTAAGTATCAAATAAACATGTCTAGTGAAAAATCTCTCTTACAACCTTGGGTATAAAACCAACTTCAAATAAGCTTGCATGGTAATGGGCAAATTCACAGAGTTTCTGTTTTAGTTTTACCTTGGTAAAGGCCAAGCTGATGAGATAAGAGAGGAACTGGCCGCCAGTAATGAGAAATCCATTGGTACTGACAAGGGCACCTCGGATTTTTGCAGGAGAAGCCTCTGAAATGTAGAGAGAGGGGCAGTCATAGATGCCATCCCAACACCGAGTCCAACAAAAACTCTACCAATGATGAGAAGAGCTGGGCCAGGAGCAGAAGCCATGATAACAGCTCCAGTGAATAATAGGAAATCTGCTATGAGGATTGCACTTCTCCTCCCATATCGGTCATTCGCCCATCCACCAATTGCTGCCCCTATGATTGCTCCGGCAACTGCCATACTCACAATGCTCTCCTATTTATGGGTCATAATTTACAGTCAGGATGCGCCATATATAATTGGTCGAAGTATGTTACTAATGTTATTTCTAGTAGATATTAGATTAACTCGATATAATCCAATTAACTTGAATTTTGAGTATATTAGGATTGATTATGGGTTTTATTGGTTCAGCAAAGTAAAGAATCTCCAAGTTGTTAAAACATTCTTCAGACCTCGGTATATAGGGTTGTTGCTAAGTTAACTGGAAACGGATATCTGCCAGAAATTAGCTTAAGAATGATAAATGATGGGTACAAATGAATGAAAAGAGCGTAACTTTCATTAGTTAAAAAGAAAGAAAGAAATGGTGAATTAACGGGGTAGACAGGTAGGAGGGGCATTGATAGTCACTTTCTTAAAAGCCAACCCATTTAAACCTCTTTTGAATAAGTTTTTGAAGTGTTTTTGAACTGTAGCATAGAAAAAAAAGATAAAATAATATGATATAAGAAATAATTTAAAAAGCAATATAATTTAAAGAGTTATGGATAATTTTTTTGATTTACAAGTTTAATTCTTTTAAATTTTATGATTTTAAAGACATAAAATTAATTAGTAGAGGGGAGAGAGGACAAAAAAAAATCTTGGAGGCATATCAAAACTCTAATGATGACACCAACGATACTATTAAAAAGATTTCAATAAAATAACTTTAACAACATCAAGGAAGGTCACCAACGGTGATTAAAGTAGACTACATAAAAGGTCTAAATACAAGTGAGCTCCGACATATTTAAATGGTTCATTGGCCTGCTCCGTTCAATGTCTACAATTTTTTTTTTATGTTTTTGGACTCATCTCATTGAGATCTTTTCAATAATAATAATATTGTCATCATCAAAGTTTTAATGTCTTTAAATTTATTTAGTTTTTTTTTGTCCTCTCTTTTCACAAATTGTTGTGTGACGAAACTATCTAGATATAAATATATTTTAAATGTAACACATGATTTTGTTATGTGACTAAACTATCCAGATATTAAATTGTTTTGATGTGGATTACATAGCCTAGAAAGTTCAGCACAAAAGCCTAGACAAACACTTGTACGCATCGTTATTGAGTCCAACTAATAGAGTTATTAGTATCAGTGTTATTACACCTGGCTCGATTTGTGCGACCTGATGGCTAGACCGATCCTCGTTTAATAAAAGACTAGTTGTGATAACAGCTCGGCTAAACTCGTGAGACTCAGCGGGTTGACTCATGACCCAGGCGACTTGGGCGAATCCGGACAAGACTTGATTTATTTTTTCAAATATAAAATTTTAAACTCATTAGTATATATACTCTACTCTATGTTTCCAAGAAAAAAATCATGTTTTTTCAATGTGGGATAAAAAATCTTTTGGTTTAAATATTTCAACTTAAAAAATAAATATAGTATTTTTTCAATGTGAGATTTGAAGCCCTTTCATATATATACTTTATGTTTCCATGAAAAAAGTATGTTTTTTCAATATGAAATTTGAAATCTATTAGTATATATACTTTATGTTCCCAAGAAAAAAATCATATTTTTTCAATATGGGATAAAAAAAACCTTTTGGTTTAAATACTTCAACTTAAAAGGATAATATAGTATCTTTTTAATGTGAGATTTGAAACCTTTTTATAAATATACTCCATGTTTTCATGAAAGAAATTATATTTTTTCAATGTGGGATAAAAAATTTTTTTGGTTTAAATATTTCAACTTAAAAGCTTAACATGATATCTTTTTAATATGAGATAATTTTTTTTTTAAAAAATATTCTTTTAAACTTTATTATTTATAATGTATATGACCTATATTTACATAGATTTTTATATATATATATTTCCGGGTTGACCCATAAAACCCGGGACCCGGTCCCTTGGCCGGGTCAACTTCTTAGCAGGGTTTAATAACTATGATTAGTATACTATTAAATTATTTAAAAATTAATATATGATGCCCACTAAAAAAATAACATAAAAAGAATGAGTTATATTTGTATTTTGAAAAAAATTATTGTTTGGATTGTTTTAATATAATAAGATTAAAAATAAAATAATTATTTTAATATATTTATATAAAAAAAATAATGTTGTTTTAGAAAATAATTTTAAAAGGTGGTTTTAGAAAATAATTGGCAATGTAAAGAGTCTCAACAAGCTGATGTACAAAAGAAAGAAAAAGATGAGCAGATGTTATTAGTTTTAGTTTGAATTTTATAAATTTTAGAATTATGAAAAGATTTATATAGTTATTAAATTTAGATTTTATAAAATTAATTAAAATACTTGTAAATTAATTTGTAAAGCCTATGTTAATAAAAAATAAAAAAAGAAGAAGATGAGTACATGTAACAGAGTCTCCCTGTCAACAGACTTGAAGTCATCTGTAATGTAGAGAAGAGCACCGGATATAACTCCGGCATGCCAACAAAATTAATTATTTTCTAATGTCAGAAATTATCTGCATGAGAAAGAAAGAGTAATTGCCTGTGTCATATCCAAAGAGAAGGCCACCAATCCCGGCAGAGAAATCAAGGCGGAGAACATAAGGGTTCTTCCACGCTAAAGAGAAGCAGTCCCTAAAAGCAGAGGCGTCTGTCGTCCCTGTATGAATCCCTCCCTCCATTCAACCAGCAACTAGTTTCTTCAACAAAACACACCATATATAATTAACACGAACTCAAGGCCGTAGGTTAAGAAACGAGGAGAGAGAGACGATGAGGATTATGTTTTGGAAGAGGGCAAAAAGTATGAGCTTGCTAGATGAGGGAGAGAATGAGTGAAGACGGGAGAACAAAGCTACGAGTGAGAAGTGAGAGCAGAATAGAAGATGATGGGATGGGATTTATACTGGGGGTATCCGGCCAAAGTCAATTGTAGTGTATACCAACTTCGTTCTTGTATTTTTACGCTTCCGTAATAGTATATTGATTCGCGCGAGCCAATAACAATTTTTAGTTTAAATATAAAAAATATGTAAAGTGAGCTCCACAATAAGTCAATAATAATTTTTTAAAAAAAATATATTAAGATAATATTTTTTTATTTTTTTAAAAATTATTTTTTATATCATTACATCAAAATAATTCAAAAATATCAAAAAATATTAATTTCACATAAAAAAATAAAAAATTTTAAATTTTTTGAAAGCGTTTTTGAAATGCAAAAACAAACAGGCTTTAATAAGAAAATTCAACTCAATCTCAAATTATATATAAAAAAAAAATTATTATCAACCAACTTTTGTACAATATAAAAAAAACATTTCATCAATTTATTTCCTCATTGAAAAAAAAATTAAATAAGAAAAAGAAAAAAAATTAAAGAGGAAAAAATTAAAATTAAAAATATCTTAAGAGGAAAAAAAATTAAAGGGAAAGAAATTAGTTGTTGGTGTATTGGGTGTTGCTATGTTATACACTATTCGTGGTGCTACTGTAGAAAATAATTTTTTTGAAGATAGTGATTGTACAAATACATTTCATATTTTTAATCCAACTAAAGCATTTTTATATTTGAAAAACAAAATGTTATTAACTTGTTGTGAAGTGCAGACTAATATGCTAGTTATTTTATTAATACATAACCATTATTTTTTTAAAAAAAATATATTGAGATAAATTATTAATACATAATAGTTATTTTATTAAACCTAATAGTTTTTGACATAAAAAAACAGGGAAAACAATGCTCATTACAATACTTTTTAACTAAAAAACAGTAAAAACAATGCTTTTCAAGTGTTACAGTATCATTAACAGTACAAAATTATATATTTACATGAGATTTATAATACAATAAACCTATGCTCAATAATTTTTTCAACGCTTAATGTATTGCTCATTATTACTCTTATGAATGAATAGCCTTTAGTTGTGAAATATTAAGGCCCTAGAGACAATAATTATTCTTCTTCATCTCATCAATAAGCGCGTAAGCGCGTGTCTACTCTTCTAGAAAACACCGAGCTACTTCTTAAGGGTGTGTTTAGTATTGCGGTTGCTGTTGTAGTTGTGGTTTTAAAAAAGTTGTTTTATAAAAAGTACTTTTAGTTGAGGTTGGTTTGAAAAAATATATGTTTGGTTAAAACTGTGGTTGAAATTGAGGTTGAACAAAAAGTAGTTTAATGTGTTTGGTTAAAAAATGATTTCAAATTGAGGTTATAAAATAATTAAAAAATATATATATTAATATTAATTTTTAAATTTAAATATTGTAGATTTAACTATTGTTATTACATCATGAAATAAATAATATTAATATCAAATATTTTTTATTATTCCATTAAACTATGTGCAATGTCATTATATACGAAATCTATCTAACAAGGACTATATTTTCTATGGTTTCTTAAGCGCACAACAACAAAAATTGAATTTTCTAAATTTATGTAGTGTTATTAAATAATAAAAATTGTAATATCTTTATTATTGGAATTGAGATCAAATTCCACAAATGCTACGTTATCATGCGATATCTTTCTAATTTATGTAGTGTTATTAAATAATATTAAATACTAGTTTTTCAAGTAAAACACAATTTTTTTTTAAAAAAATTACAATTTCATTACGTACAAAAATCATTCAACAAGAACTACAGTTTTCATGATTTTTTAAGCGTGCAATAAAATTAAGTAAAATATTATCAGGAATAAAATTGAGATTACAGTACGAGTAAATTTAATTCATCTTAAATTAATTTAAAAAAAAACAAAAAATATTATTCACAAGTAAATTTACAATTTCATTAATCTCTCTTGATGAAACCTCAAAAAACCTACTTCAATGGAAACCAAAACACTTCTTTTGTTCTCCTTGACACTGCTCTCTCTCGTCTCTTTCTCCACCTCTTTCACTTCTACAGACAACTACCTTATCAATTGTGATTCAAACACCAACACCTCTTTTATTCTTACAGATAGCAGAATTTTTAGAGCTGATTCCACTTCACAAGGTTCAATCTTTCCCACGAAAGGCCAGTCCATTTCACCCAAGAAGTGCTTGAACATAGCTTGCGCTAGGATGGCTTTATGGATTTTACTTTAATCAAACAGAGGGGAAAGCTGTTAGTTGTTTTTTGTTACATGAAAAAACTGTCGGTGAGAGGAGAGCATGGAGTGAAAAGCAGGTGTGAATTACTTTTCACAAACTAAGGTCCAACCTCAGTTTTGAGTGGGTCCCATGCCAAATAAAAATGTGGTTTGAGATTACCAAACACCTCAGTCTTGCTTTTATTATCAGTCGCAGCCGCAACCGCAGTGCCAAACGACCACTAAATTGACAAGCCACTTTCATTAATAAATCACGAGTGTCAATCACTACCAGCAGTGCACGGTGCTGCCATTCATTATTATCTATTGACAAGATTTTTTGGCATCTTTTGCGATTTGCTAATGTGTTTTGTGTTCACTGTTACTTGATCCTTCTATTTTCAGGAAAATAATTAATTGTCCGTACTTAATCATTGTGTTTAGTCTTACATATAAATTTTATGGAATATTTATGATTTGAAATAAAAATTTAATTTTATAAATAAATTTGATATATTAAATTTATTATGAACTTGTATATACTTAAAAAAAAATTTATAGAAAGGTTTATATATTTGAAAGGCAAAAAAATTTTCACAACTCATATATTATGATGAAAAATAATCCTGAAAATTTTCTAGTCAATTTCCTGATATTTAAATATTAGCCTACTAATAGGTCCAACATAGGATGTTGACTATTCATTTTTATAAATTAAAATTTTCATCAATAATATGTCTAGCATTAAAATCTCTCATTTTTTTTATAAATAAAAAGCAATTTTTATAAGGATTGGGCCGTTTGCAAAAAATAAAAATTATTTCTTAAATTTTTTTAGGGGTCATATTTTTCAAAACTATATTTTTGTTTAAAACAAAACTATCAAAACAGGCTAAAAGATATGTTTGTCAAATATGCCCTTAAGCCAAATTTTTTTTTTTTTTTTATGAAAACAGTGGCAAACCAAATAAAGCCTTAAATATTTGGTCTGGTTGTGACCCGACTAGGTCAACCCGAAAACATTGGTTCAATCATGAATCGGATCAAAAACCAGGATTTAATCCAAAACTAAACTAGAATAGAGATTTAAACCGAAACAAAATTAAAACTAAAAAAAACACAAATAACATAAAATTCTGTAACGAAAACAGATCAAACACCAAGGAAAATGAAGATTATGAGAAACATTCAAATTCAAACTTAGCAACGTAAACATCAAACCATAATAGATTCCAAGCAATAAAAAAGCAAGGTTTTGTTCGCAATGAAGCATAGATAAAAAATCATGATTTTTGTCAAAATAAGTTTTGATTCAAAACCAAAATCTTATGACTAAAACCTATAAAAACATATTATTGATGCATGAAAATCCTAGACTATTCACTAAAATGATATACGAATTTGTAGAAACCAAAATCAAATCAAAAGGAAACCTAAAACTAGCACTAAAGACAATGTTCTTCAAATGAACATGAAAAATATGAACCCATGTTGCCAAGAAAATACATTTTAGACCTCCAAACCAAAACTCTCTTAGCCCTAATAAGCCACATTATCATAAACAAATAAGTTTGAGTAAAAAATAATAACAAATAACCTAGAATCATCAATAATATGTATAAGATTTCAACTTCTAGAAATGCAACCCTATTATCAGCTAACAAAAACATCAAAACTCAATCTAAAACTGGCTTTTTAAACACTTAAGACCCGAACTAAACTCAAGAATCAAGAACATGCCTTAGCAACTAAGAAAAAGCCATTAGACACCTACCACTGCATTTGACAGATTCCAAAACTACTATATTTCGTCAAAACCAAACACATAAACACTTATTAAATATCCCAACAATATTAACAACTTCAAAACAAGATTAATCAATCAAAATAACATTTTCATTCATCAATCCATATAAATGCTAAAACACAAAATAATGCCAAAAAAATATTCAAAATCGATATTATGCATTGAAAAAGCATGAATGAGCAGGTCACATGGACTTCACCCTTGAGTTTTCACATGATTATACCTTCTCCAAGTTTGTTGGCTATAGGCTAATACTTCCCTTCTTCTTCTTTTCCTTCTTAATTCTCTTCCACTTTTTATTCTTTTTAAAGCTTGTTAAACATTCTATGTTAGTTCTTTAAACATTCACACTAGGGTCATTTTTCATCGAGTATATCCTCATGTTTTTCTCTTCATTCTCTCTTTCTTTCTTTGATTTCTAGGTGTATTTATAGGCTTTTCTAGATTTTTTTGTGGATTCCCTTAACTATTGGTCAAAGCTCAATCATTTGATCAAAATAAGAGAGCTCTAACCAAATGTTAACAGCTGAAACCTTTGTCTTTCATTGGTTTTTGGGGATGGTGGTTTTGCCTAGATGATTTTCTTTTTCTTGGAGACAAAGGCATGCATTTCTCATATTCTGATATTGGATGAATATTTATGTCCCTTGATAAGAACTCTCTGAGAGTTTCTAAGTGTGAACATATGAAAAGGATAAGTGGTTTTGCACAAATAGATATCTCAGTTAAAGTTAACTGAGTTGATCACTTTCGAGGTTTCGGTAGAGAAACTTCAATGTAAACATAATTGAAGACAACTTGAACCTGGTAGAGAAGATGAACACATTTCATTTGGATCTATTCTTACTCTATTCAAAGGTTTGTAGCTCTATATTTATTCGCTTAAAAGTGCCAATTTGATTAGCCTAGAATCTAAAAATGCAATGATAATTGATCAGGGACAAGATGTTAGAGATTTTTATGGAATAATTGGGATGTAAATGTCCAATTTCATGGAAATGAGATTGTAGAGGGGATGTTCTTCTTCCATTTGCAAAAAAAAACCCATGCCATTTGGAGGTCTATAACTCTACAATGAGATTTTGGAAGGTGCCAACTTGATCATCCAAAACTACCATGGAAGGAGATGAATAGTGGGTGAACAAAACGCCATCTAGGTTAAATATCTAGAAATTAGGATTTTTAATTTGGGATATGACATATTTCATCTTTGCCCTTATTCTTCCAATTGCTTTTAATTGAACTAGTAATTGCCTCACAAACTCTTAATTTCATGAAATTTCACCTCTGTTAAACTCAATTATTAGACCAAAAGTTTAGCATCACTTTTATCTTGGTCCTTGGTTTATGATTTGTGCATTTGGACCCTTAATTGATCATCATCTTTTTTTTAATTTGACCTTTGATTTTGTCAATTTCAACTCTTGAAATCTCATGCCTTTACGATTTGATTCTTGATTTTGAATTTCTTCAATCAAACCCTTAATTGGCTATCAAACTTTATTTTTTTTTTTTTTACAATTGAGCCCTTTATTTGACCAAATAAACTTTTCAAAGTTCAATTTCAGTCCCCTAAACTTCAATTTTTTTCAATTAACATCTAAATTGACTCCAAAAAATTGATTTTTCTTACAATTAAGTCCTCAATTAAGCCTTCTAAAATCCTCTTTGTTTCCTTTTTCCTCTAAATTTGTATTTCTTTACCCTAAATAAAAACATTTCACCCATGAGTCTTTTGTCAATTAGAATTAGACTGCTAATTTTGTTGATCTTTGTACATTTCTTGTCTTCCAAATTTTCCACTTGTCATTTTGGTCATTCTCCACCAACTTGGAAAATCTTCTAGGCTTTATTTATGTGTAACCTCTTGTATTTTGGATTTTGTTTTTTCTATTTTTTCGGGTAAAAAAATGGGTAACAACAACAATTATTATTTTTCTAAATTATTTATTATTACTACTTAAATCTCTAAAATCCTCACCTTATACAAAAGAAACCAAAAGTGCATTTAAAAATCTAAAAATATATTTAAATTTTGGTTCAGATATATTCGAATATCATTAAAGTCATAATATAACAATCTATATAATATGTCGTTTAATGGAAAAACTTGGGATTTTTATATCTATAAAGTTTTAGGTAAAATAAATGAATAAATCTTATAGTCAATAATATATATTTGAGATTTTTTTTTTTAAAGTAATGATTTAATCATCAATAAAAACTTTGTTCATCAATATTCATTAATTTCTCTTATAATTTACATTTATATGTAGGATCAACAATTACAAATTACAATCACAAAGAAATCTAAATGAGATGGGGAAAATACTATACCTCCTCTCGCACGTGAGTAGTTTTTTCCCTTTTTTTTTTTTTTTTGAAGTACTTTTTCTCTGGTTGTCAAACCTTTTGTTTAAAAACAAATTTATTTTTTTATATTATATTGACTGAGACTTAGACTTGATAATATTTTTTATTTTTTTATGAGATTATCGTATGTGAAAAAAGTATCATGACATTGAGTTGATATTCCATTTTGCAAAAACATTTAAACTATGTGAGGACCAAATATGTTAGTGAGACAAAAATACAAGCTTTTTTAAACTATTCATAAGACTCATTCTTTTAAAAATATTCTTTCCTCCAAAATCTTTTCTTTTTCAATTTGGTCCTTGTAATATGAAACTTTTACATTATAGGTCAAAATTTTATTTTTTTTATATTTCAATCCATGAGTTTGAGAGAGAAGAGAGATAGTCATCGAAATATGATGGATGAGAGAAAAAAAAGTCAGATGATCAAATTTTGTGAACATAAAAACCAAATTTAGTGTCAACGTGTTCCTTTTTACAAGAAAAGTGCTATTAAATGTCTTTTAACTTTCGAATTTCCCATAAAAGTAAATCATGATTGTAAAGAGATTATTTTATGATTTATTTTTACTCTTTTTATCTGATTTAAAGTTGTTTTAAGTTTAAAAATTAGGTTTTTAAGGTTCCAAAAATGTTTATTAAGTGTTTTTTAGATGAAAATGAGTAAAAATAGTTTTGTTGGATCCAAGAAACCTCAACTCAAATTTTGAATCACATTTTTAATGATTAATATCTAAGTAGACAATTGATGCCTTATCTATGCTATTTTTAAAAAAATTATAGATGATATATTGTATACGTTTCACCAAAATAACAAAAAGACTAGTTGTGAGAGTCTGGCCTTACAAATTTATATATAATAGGTTTGACATTGTAGGTCCAAGTGAGTGAGGCCTTCTATTATGCGAAGCATGTGGGTCCCATCTCTTTGGCTTAGTTATTTGATTATCTTTATGGTTTTTTACAAGATTTTTTTAGATTTTTATTGAAATACATTATATCTCCTCCCATCTAACAGTCTTCTTGTATTTATCTTCCAGGGTTTACCTAGATTATTCCCTGACCCATATAATCTCCTTCCACTAAATTTTCCTTATATGGAGTGCATAAACTTGAGAATAATGCTTTCTCTTGAACAAGACAATTGTTGCTAGCCAACCATTTTTATAGTTTCCATTAAATTAGATGAACTTGGAATAATTTATTTGCTAGCAATGGTTGTTAATTAATGAGATTTTCCCAATTGTTCAGTGCCTATAAGTAAAGGGTTGTTTGATAAAGAGTATGGTGAAGGATCTTTTGTCTATGCTTGAGAATGGTAACCAGGATAGTTCTTTGCTTGATGTTGTGAGTATTTCATCCCTTTTTATGCAATTTTGAGATCTTCTTTTTTTTGCATTTAGTGTATGCTTATGTGCTTATTTGTTTCCAGAAAGCTATGGTATCTTGAATTTATTTGTGATCATTCTTTAGGTATATAGAAGTTTGGAGGAGCCTAGAGAGAAATCTTCCAAGGTAAATTATCTTTTTAAGCAAAGGTTTTTTTTTTCTTTTTCTTTTTTTAGGGGAGGAGCAGCTTGTCCCCTTGTCATCTGCAACTCACAGCTTTTCTTTACACTTTTCATGCCTTTTTGCCAAGTCATTTTCACCTCTTCATCGCAAAAATAGATAGAAATATATAATTGATTCAACGAGGATTCATTCATTTTTAGTGTATTTTCTTTAACCACATCATTTAATATTTGTTCTCAACTTCTCATAGGCATCCATTTTTTTAGAGTTACTCAGTCATTGATCATGGATTCTTAAAGAAACCATCATCAAGACAAAAACTCCATTCATTGATTATAAGAAGATGGCTTGTTGACTGAACGGTTTGACATTTCAAAAAAGAAGATAAAAATAGAAAAGCTACTGATGCTCGAACGATTCTCATATGTATACAATTGGCCCTTCGGTTCCCTTGCATTGCCACTGACGAATTGCCAGAAACAGCATGGCAAGAAAACTGTGCCTAGCACAAGCCATACACCAAGTCCGAGTTTGCAAATTCGCATCAAAGTACACCAGTCCAAGTATGGATTGGAACCACAAATCAGTCAACAATAACACTGCTCTACCATTAAGTAACTAATCATTCCTAAAACCCACAAAATAAGATAAGGTTACTGCACCAAGATTATCAAAGATGCTAGACTAGCATAGCACCATTCTTGTCCTGAGTAATGGATATATCATAGCCAATGTATTTGATGGGCATTATGATGACAATAACAACATATTGATCACAGCACGAAGAACATTTGTTAAAGATTTATACTACTTTCCCTCTAAACAGTACGGGTTATAGAGATACATGTGCCTCACTTGTGATTGACTGAACCCAATGTTGTATGTACAGCATAGCACCAATTGCAGTAGCATATAGACTTGTAGTATGAGATGGTTGGATCTGGGGAACAAAGGCTGAGTAACTAGCCACTACACGTGCAAAAACCCAGTTTTTAAGCAGACAAGCTCGGGTGATGCAGCTAAAAGATAAATAGGAAATAATCGAAACATTGAAAATAGGTGAAACTTGAAGAGAAACAATGAAGCCACAAGAGTTTTTTTTTTTTTTTTTTTTTTTTCAATTCTACACGATGTTGGACGTGCAGGCAGAGGACACAAGGCTTTGCAAGCAGGAGCTACACTGAATAAGTGGAGAACATCATTTTGGTGAAATCAAAGTGACAGTGACCTTTCCAACCTAGAGTAATCTATCAAAAGACAAAACAAGCAAGAGAATGTTGATCTATTAAACAAAACAGTATGATTTTATCAGCGGGACTTCTTGAGGCGTTTGGGGGGCCTCATTGTTTCTTTTCTTGAATCATCAGCAGCAGTAGCAGCTCTTAATTCAACAAATGGCTGCAAGTAAGTTTTTTTGACAAACACTTAAGTGATAAGAACTGAATTGAGCAACTATAAGAAAACAAAAAAGTTAGATGGAGGGAAGGAGTGACCTCTTGGCAATTTTTCTGTAGATCCAAAAGTTGCTGACAATAAAAAAGGCACTGAGCGTGGTACACCGCCGCAAGCTCTTTGATCAACCCCTTCCTCTTAATAATACCAATCACTATCTCAAGGTGAATTAATCAGTCAGGTAGATAGATAGACAAAAAAGAAAACCCTAAAAACAAGACAATACAATAGAAGAGAAGAGAAAGGGAATTTACTTCGACTGGGATCGAATGGAGTTGGAGGATCGGATTCTAGTTCCGGAGCCCTAGTTTCTTCAGCGGCCGCGGAAGGAGGAAGAGGAGGTACAGTTTGCTTTTCTCCTTCTTCGCCCATTGGACCCCGACTCTATCTCTCTCTCTCTCTGCCTTTGATGGATAAAATTTGCAAAAGAATTATTATTATTATTATAAAGTAGCACAGCACATCTTCTGAGCGTAGACGACTTTGATCCAAAGTGAAAAGCGAAATCATGTTTTGAATTGTAATTATAATTATTTTTATATTAAAATATATTAAAATGAGATATTATTTTATTTTTAAAAAATTATTTTTGAGATTAATATATCAAATCAATCTGAAATATAAAAAAATATTTTTTACAAAAAAAATAAATTGAATTTGTTAAAAACAAGGGTTGACCGATGTTTCCAAATACAGTTCTAATCGTCTTATCAAGATTTTAAAAATTTTAACCATCTAGTATGTGTGCAGTGGTAAGAGCGTGAGAACAAGAGGTTTGCTCACCTATGATTTCAAGTTCGAACCATGTGGTTGCTAATATAATGGCCACTGGAGGCTTATATGGTCATTAATTTCAGGACCCGAGGGATTAGTTGAGGTACGCCAAAGCTGGCCCGGATATTCACATTAATTAAAAAAAAAAGATTTTAAAAATTTCACATCCAAACTATTTTTTACATTAATTTTAAGATTTATTTTTTTAATTAATGATTATTGTTAAAAAAAAAAAAACCCTTAATAGAAACCATTAACTTCTCTATAAAATGATATCATTTTATATAAAAATCAGAACACTATGAATGAAAATATAAACCCAAAACCTGAGAGTTATTTTTTTTTTAAATAAGGGTAAAATTAATACATAATAATTTTTAATGATAATATCAAGATTGTATAGTTATGTAGTATTTTTGGTAATACTTATAAGCCTTTCTTTTTAAGGATGAAAAAAAAGAATTCATAAGACGGAAAATAGAATATGTATTATAAATTTGACTACGAAATCAGGATGCCATGGATTAGGATTTTTCTTCCTCATCCTCCTCTTATTCTTGTTTTGTAAGTTCCCTACTTTATTTTTCATTTGATTAAATCTTGAAAAAGTGGTGTGGTGTTATTCAAGAGAGGGTATTATTTAAAAAAAAAAATTAATACCCAAATCAATTCTAATAAGAAATAAAACAAAATAGTTAAATTTATGTACTTTCCAAAAATGTTTTTGGATAGAGTTCAATTAGATTACTTACCTATGCATCAAATTGAAGCAAAATTGGTGTGAACATAAGGGAAAAAACGAATAGGTGATGTTATCGTGTTTTTCTAGTAGACAAAAAAAACTTGAACTTAAAATCTAATGTATATATTTAAAAAAAAAATTGGGAATTATATAAGTATATGTTTTATAGTCAATCAATTAGTTATACATGACATTAATTATATACATACATACATACATGTGTGTGTGTATGTATGTGTATATATATATATATATATATATATATATTTTTTTTTTTTTTTGGAAACCTAACAATGGTAGCAAAGCCTTCGTTAGACAATTATGGTTGTTGTTTGCATATTTTAATTTATTAAAATAAGATAATTAATTTAGTGTGACTTGATTATAAATAAGTTTAAGAAATTGAGGACTAGAATGCAATTTTTATAGGAAATTAAAATTCTAGATATAGAAAAATCAAGTAGAGACTTGATTGAATAAATTTTTAAAATTAGCCTGAAATAATATATATGATATTATTTATAGGAAAAATTGATATTTTTATTTATTTATTGGGTTTTTAGGTTTTCCTATAAATAAAAAGTTGTGCATCTTATTTCATGAGGATGGTGAAAAAGGTGAGTAGAGAACAATGCTATTATATATAAAACACAAAAAGAAAAGAGCTAGCACTCTGAAAATGTAAAACAATTTTTTTCTCCCTACAAGAGTTCAGGGAAAATTTCTCACTAGTGGTTCATGTAGGATTACTATTAGAGTTAGTATATAACAATTCCTCTCTCTTACAGTGATTTAGAAAATTTCTTATTAATGGTTCGTGTGAATTATTGTTAAAAATTAAATATTTAAATGACTTGTGACTCACAACAACCCAACTTTAAAGTGACTATTTAAAGCTGCAAGTATCAAAGATATTGGACACTCATGATGATTTTGGAGTGGTTTTCTAAGAATCTTCTGCAATTTCTGTTAACTATTACTGTAGAGGAAGGAAGAGGTCATAAAGTTGGGATATGGCGACAAAGATCTTTGTGATGAGATCCTGTTCAAAAGTTGCTAGTGTCATCTGTAGTTGGGGAGACTATGAAATTCTTTGAATATTTAATAGAATGTCTTGACATGTTGTATAAAGAACACTGAGCTTTTGATTTCTTTTTACATGCAGCAATGGAGAAACTGAAAGAAACATCAAGAAAACGTAAAATTGGTCTCAAATTTTCTAGACTGAGGAGAGGAGAGAAGAATTTAATGTTGAAATAATCAAGTATTATCCAAGTTTGTGTGTACACAGGTCAGTTCAATTTTCTGATCATAAAGCGTCTATGCACTAACTCTTTTGACAAGTTTGTGTGTACACTAACTCTTTTCTGATCCGTTTAACGTAGGAATAATCAAATTTATGACGAGAAGTCCATACATACAGATTCAATTTTGCAGTTTCCCTGTCTTCTTTTCTCGTTGACACCTGTTCTCTCCATGGTCTGGAAGTAATTTTTAGCTTCATATATATGGAGATTCAACAATTCAACTCAACTAAGTATTGGTTCCTAACTAGTTGTATTCAGATCCTTTTTAATGTATTCCATACTGCTTAGGGTAAAACTTCAATGACCTGTTGTAATTCTAAACCATCTACAGAGATTCTCGATTCCTATACTGCACCCTCTGCAATACACATAATCCCCAGTACAAAAGATAATATATTCTTAACAGGAAAAATGAAAAAAAAAACAACTTCTAGCGATATCAAGCATCAACTAACAGCTTTGTACAACATGGAAATTACAACACCCTCCTGGCATTCTGTTGCCTAATACAACTTATAATATCTTGGACAATATACATAGCAGCAATTCCATCCCCACTTTCATTAACTAGAAAACAAAATAAAGGAGAGAATAAAAAAAAAACACGATATTTTCACAAGTAATGAAACAGTTCTCGAAAGTGTTTTCAGTTTTCAAAGGTTGAAAAAGATCTTTGAATCCCTTTGGGAAAGTACGTGGAATTAGCAGCAGCAATACATGTAGCACTAGTAGTAACAATGGTGGAAGAAGTTGGTGACATGGGAGAAGAACCACTTGCAGCTACATCTCTGTCCTCTTCGCTAATTGTATCCAGCAGCTTCGATGCTCTGTGCCTAATGACATTAATGTATTGTGGTGGTGCAGCCTCTGTGATGAACTTTGCTATGCGTGAATTTGCCATTCTTTTTCAATATTTTTTCTTTGGAGTTTCAAGAGCTACAAGAGAAAGAGAAGCTATAAGATGAAGGATGAAGTGTTTGTTGAAAGGAGGCTTTGCTGTGGATGAGTATGAACTCGTGCTATGGTTGAGCTTTAGAACTGAAATATATATATATATATATATAGGCTGGAATTGAATCATGAGTCTAATCAAACAGATCAAGTGAAATTAAATTTATCAGTTTGTGCCGCCAGTAAACTTCTGGTATTATTTGCCAATGGTTGATATTTGCAGGATAGTTTCAGGAGATAATCTTTTGGTAGGTCCATAATTGGGTATGTGTCACACCTTTCATGGAAAAATCAGATATCTCTTAAGATATGGTTTTTGTTGTGAACGATGGCTTCCAATTCTGCACTTTTCTGGGCATAACAAGAAGCAGCCAGTTGATGCCATCTGTCAGTTGATGTGTTTGATAGAAAAGGTAATCCTTGTAACTTTCTAGGTGCTCGCTTAATTAGGAGAAAGAGTCTCAACTGTCTGCTTGGGCTAGATTTGAGCAACTAAAGATGTTAACAGGAAACTTGCCAAACCTTCTTGCCTCTTCGGAGAAGAAAGAGCCCTATTTTGCTGACTCGAAATTCATTGTGCAACAGCTTGAGGAAATCTACACCAAAGATTGTAAATGTTTCAGTCTACTTAGTAAACTAGATTGATCAGAAAAGGCATGGATTAATATAAACAGGGAAAGATGAGAGAGCATTTTGTAAAATGGTCGTATGTTTAAATGTTGAACTTATTCCAAAAACATTTTTGTTGTTGCTGTTATTATTTGTTGATGCAAACCTCTTTAAACAGGTGGTCAAATAATCTATATTTAAAAATATTAATTTTCTAAAATAGTTATGTAAATCAGATTTGATAGAAATATGATACAAAAATAACATATATTTAAACACCAATATTATTAGAAATAAAAACCTATACCCAATGAATATTTTTTTGTCAAAGAAAAGTATAAAAATACATCACAAAATCAATTGTTTTTTCAATAATTTGTTTTCAGTTTTTTAGATAATCAAGAAAGAAATAATACTCACCATAACAAAGTGTATTAAAAAGTCTTATTAATCTCAAGATTGTGTAATCCTACATATTTAATTATGAATTTATTTATGCTGACTCTTACTCTAATCTAAAATAAACTTTAATAAACCTCTTATATGGACTTATACATACAAGATCTACTTACAATATAACTTAAATATATATAATGCCTCGTGACAATGAACTAGCCACATTTGCCTCCTCTCTGTGCCTCTAGACACATTTGCCTTTTATCCAGGGCATGAACAGTCGGTCAGCCAAACTGAGCAGTTGAAGGACCACTCCTAGCACTTGATTGTTCAATTCTCATCGACCCTTTGGCAGTCCATTGCAGACCTTTTAAGGACCTTTCTTGCACTTTCCGCTTTATTTTTCTCACATGGGGCATTGGCCGCCAGTACATGTGATTGAGTTGAATCCATGAAGACAAGAGGCCGGACGGCAAGTACCGAAAGCAACGTGTTATTATTAGTTATGGGATAAGGAAGCTTAAATTTTTTAGTATTTACTAGGCTAGCCGACCCTAGGCTGTGGGTCTATATTATTTTTTTATTAAAATATTTAGATGCAGTACGCATATTTTGAAGAAAAAATATATATCAAATAACTCGGGTTATAGTCTACATCAACTAAATGAATTAGTTTTATAAAAACAATACACTTTCAATTTAAATTAAAAGATGAAATTATAAACAATAAAATTTTTATAAAATAGTTAAGGAAAATACTAGAAATTAAAAAAAGAAGGACTGAATCAAAAGAAAAAAAAATAATTAAAGGGCTAATATAATTTTTTTGTATGGTTCATATGCAATTAAAAAAAAAAAAAAAAAAGAAGGAAAAATCAATTGGCACTAACCTCACTATTTATATATGTGACACATGAGAAAGAATAGGAAAAGACATCAAATAATATGGTGGAAGCTTGATTTTAATCATCATTATCAACGTCATGTGCCACCCAAAGGCGACGAAGCGACTCATGTTATGACACATGCCAAGTATGCTTCAACAACTTTTTTTTTATGTGCACAAAACCAAAAATACCCGCATGACTAAACAACAATAAAAAATATCTTATGAAAATTACAACAAAGCCCTTAAAGCCAAAGCTAAAAAATTTAAATGGCAAGGATAATGAAGTAACTCAATTGTCCATAAAATTATATATTAAAACAAAAATGCCACTGTGACTAAATAACAATAACAAAAAAACTATTAGAAAATAATAATTAAACCCTTAAAAGCCAAGGCTAATAAATTTGCATAGTAAATGTACTTGCGTGATTCAATTATTTAGAGCAATATCGTAATTGTAATGTTATTAAAAAATAAAAAGACAGTGCTACCCCAAACAAATAAAAAATGATAAATTGATCACATGCAAAGACCATCCTACCCCTCAAAGTAAAGCTTTAAAAATTAAAAAAATAAAAGGTAAAAGAGTGATTTTAATATAGTCCTAAACACATTTAATTGTGGATGGGTACTATGAAAAAGACTTAGTATTTTACTTAATTAATTTCAAGCATATATATATATATATATCATTTCATATAGTTTTTAATTTATTTTAT